>NC_133334.1:255882364-255969213 GCF_042186555.1 Aquarana catesbeiana
CCACCAGGGTTTACTTCCTCTTTAAGCGGGGTTTTTTTTAATAAATTTGAAAAACAGAGAGCACTATGTCTGCTGTGTTTTGTAATTACATGACACTGGAAATGAGCACTTGGGAGAGGAGGAGAGTCTAAGGAGAGAGGCTGTTTGTATGAGAGATCAACCCTTTATCCATGTGAAGCACATTGGGAGTAGCTGGAACTACAAGAGGGCGGAATGTGAACAGCTGATCCATAGTTGAAGGGAGAGATCATCAAGGAGTTATGTTTGAGTCTGCCTGACTCATTCTTGAGGTGAGCAGGTAAAATAGCCGGTGGAAGTGTGCACAAGTATACAGTGTTTAAAGAAAAGCACGGTGGTGATAGAACATCGCAGAAAAATCACAGCAATCAAGAATTATGTTTTATAATATGGACTTTTTTCGTTATGTGATATTGCAATGACTGATTATTTTTATTATCTGCACAAGGTGTGGTATAAGAGTTGCCATTATAGTAGCGCTGCACTATATATAGTTATATACACACAATCAATCAGATTCCAATCTCTCCAACATGGCCAAGACCAAAGAGCTGTCCAAGGATGTCAGGGACAAGATTGTAGACCTACACAAGGCTGGAATGGGCTACAAGACCATCGCCAAGCAGCTTGGTGAGAGGGTGACAACAGTTGGTGCGATTTTATTTGCAATTGGAAGAAAACCCAAAATAACTGTCAATCTCCCTCGGTCTGGGGCTCCATGCAAGATCTCACCTCGTGGAGGTTCAATGATCATGAGAACGGTGAGGAATCAGCCCAGAACTACACAGGAGAATCTTGTCAATGATCTCAAGGAAGCTGGGACCATAGTCACCAAGAAAACAAGTGGTAACACACTACGCCCAGGACTGAAATCCTACAGCGCCCGCAAGGTCCACCTGCTCAAAGTACATGTACAAGCCCATCTGAAGTTTGCTAATTAACATCTGAATGATTCAGAGGAGAACTGGGTGAGAGTGTTGTGGTCAGATGAGACCAAAATCGAGCTCTTTGGCATCAACTCAACTTGCCGTGTTTGGAGGAAGAGGAATGCTGCCTATGACCCCCAAGAACACCATCCCCACCATCAAACATGGAGGTGGAAACATTATACTTTGGGGGTGCTTTTCTGCTAAGGAGACAGGATGGACGGCATCAAAGGGATGATGGACGGGGCCATGTACCGTCAAATCTTGGGTGAGAACCTCCTTCCCTCAGCCAGGGCATTGAAAGAAAAGGGGTCATGGATGGGTATTCCAGCATGACAATGACCCAAAACACACGGCCAAGGCATTAAGGAGTGGCTCAAGAAGAAGCACATTAAGGTCCTGGAGTGGCCTAGCCAATCTCCAGACCTTAATCCCATAGAACAGGGATATACAATTAGCGACCTCCAGCTGTTGCAGAACTACAAGTCCCATGAGGCATAGCAAGACTCTGACAGCCATAAGCATGACACCCAGAGGCAGAGGCATGATGGGACTTGTAGTTTTGCAACAGCTGGAGGTCCGCTAATTGCATATCCCTGCCATAGAAAATATGTGGAGGGAGCTGAAGGTTTGAGTTAGCAAACATCAGCCTCTAAACCTTAATGACTTGCAAAGAGGAGTGGGACGAAATCCCTCCTGAGATGTGTGCAAACCTGGAAGCCAACTACAAGAAACATCTGACCTCTGATTGCCACCAAGTACTAAGTCATGTTTGATGCACAGAACATGCAGGCTGAAGAGCTCTGACTTTTTTTTTTTTTTTTTTTTATCCACCCCCTTACTAAGTTTAGTTCTAAACTTTCCTCCATCTAGTCTGAGGTCACGTTCCTGATTCAATCTTTATGTTGAACATCCTGTGAGCCTCATCCACACCCTTCATAGATTTAAAGGTTATAATCATGTCCATCCTTTCCCGTCTTTCCTCCAGCCTGGACATGTGATGTTCCTGAAATGTTTCACCCCTCAGAACTTCCACCATTTTATCCTTTTTTTTTTTTTTTTTCCTGTCTCTAGATTAGTTCTATCTTATGAAGGAAGTCTCCCTGGTGGCTGCTGATTGGGCAATTGCACATTTGCAGGAGCCGAGTTACTTCGCCTTTTGTAGAGGGAAGTGGGGAGCGTTGCTGCATCGCCTCTTTCATAAATTGATATCCTGTCCTCTGTATTGCTCCAACTGGGGGAGGAGGGGTGAGGCTTTAGTAAGGGGTGACAAGGGCAGCAAAAAACGGGCGAATCAGATACGTGACACAGGATTTTCACCCAGCAAGGTGTGTGTGTGTGTGTGTGTGTGTGTGTGTGTGTGTGTGTGTGTAAGTAAGGGGGGGGGTTGCTTACATTGTACTTGACATTTATATAGGTTAATGATAGTTCACTGTGCAGAAGGGTACTAAAGTGTATCTGTCAATTGGTCAATCGGCCTCTCACCTTGTTACAATGTACAGCCTGATCACTGGGGGATAGGCGACTGAGAAAATGCTTCCTACTGTCTGCATGTCAGCTATGACAAAGCTATGAAGACTCCGCCTACATGCAACCTGTTCTTTAATCACATAGAGAACATAACTGTACTACTCAACTCCCAGTCTGGTGCGAATTCCAGCTCCATTTTCTCTACGAAGAGAAAAAGTAGCAGGTGTAGTGAGGAGGGGGAGAGAATTATTGTTCACAACGGAACGCATCTGCGAATCCCGTAGATTATGGGCCAGCAATTCGCACTGCAATGCCCAGAAAACGCACACGGTTTTTGGGCAATGCGGAGTGCGACTGCAACGCACATATGTGAACCAGCCTCATTCAAATGAACAGATTTTAAAATGTCCTGCGAATTGGATGCGGTTGTAAGGCGCATCCAATTCGCATAGGTGTGATCCCAGCACAAGATTGTACCTGCCCACTGAATGGCCGTTTCCATAGGCTGCAGAGACACTTTAACCACTCGCTGCCCGCCATATAGCAAAATGACGGCGGCAAAGTGGTTTCAATACCCTGACCGGACATCATATGACGTCTTCAGGATATTGAGCCGCTGGGGATGCGCATCGCGGCGATCGTTGTTGCGGGGTGTCAGTCTGACACCCCGCAACACCGATCTAGGTAAAGAGTCTCTGACGGAGACGCTTTACCACGAGATCAGCCATATCCAATCACGGCTGATCAGTGTAAACAGGAAAAGCCGGTGATCGGACAGACGTGAGTAGAGGAGAGTTGATCGGCTGCTCCTCTAAGGGGGGGTCTGTGCTGATCAATTATCAGTGCAGCCTCCCTGAGGACGCTCACATTGGACCATCAGGGACGCCACTATGACCACCAGGGATGTCACCACCAGGTATGTCACCCTAGACCACAATGGATGCCAATCAGTGCTCACAATGGGCATCACTGACTGGCAGGCATTATTGTTTGGCACTGATTGGCATCCATCAGTGACATACATTACAGTACATCCGTGCCGCCTATCAGTGCCCCTTCAGTGCCGCATATTAGTGCCCATCATGACACCCAGAGGCAGAGGCATGATGGGACTTGTAGTTTTGCAACAGCTGGAGGTCCGCTAATTGCATATCCCTGCACCCCATCAGTGCCCATCAGTGAAGGAGAAAACATACTTATTTACAAAGTTTTGTAAATGAAACAAAAAAAAACTTTTTTTTTTTTTTCAACATTTTCGGTCTTCCTTTTTTTTTTTTTTTTTTTTTTTTTTTTTATTTGTTTAGCAGAAAATAAAACCCCCAGAGGTGATCAAATACCACCAAAAGAAAGCTCTATTTGTGGGAAAAAAATGATACAATTTTAATTTGGGTACAGTGTAGCATGACCGCGCAATTGTCATTCAAAGTGCGACAGCGCTGAAAGCTGAAAATTGGTCTGGGCAGGAAGGTGTATAAGTGCCCGGCATTGATGTGGTATTGAAATACTAACATCTGTCATCTCACTGCCTATGTTTGTTTGTTTGTTTTATATCTTTTTTTCCTTTCCTTAAAATTTTTTTTTTTTTTTTCTACAGTTCTCCTCGCTGGCGGTATTGTAGCGGTGGCCGGGCAGTTTAAAGGATGGCAGTTTGGTGCTTACTCCATGTATCCTTCATAAAAACTCATTTTTCCCATCAACAGCTTGGAGGATGTCATCTCTGATTCTCCTTCGGTGATGGTTACATTGTTTCCATATGTTTTACTTGTTTGTGTATCTATTCTAGAGACAAAGCTCTTCTTTTTATTTATTTATTTTTTATTTAGTTTTGGATGAAGTAGGGAATGATTAGAACTACGGAGAGGAATGCCCAGCTCAGGCAGCTGTCACCAGAACTAGTGTCCCCATTGGTATATTTCCCCTCACTTCCTGTTCTGGTGACAACTCAAATTGTTACAATTTCCCCATACTTTCCAATCATGATGACCATGGTCACCAGAACAAATAGACAGGAAACAAATCTGGTATAAAGTCTTACAGTGCCAAACCAAAGGTCTAATAGTGGCCACACACTCTGACTTTAATTTTCTTTATCTGATTATTGATCAAAATAATCAAATCCACAAACATTTAAGTAGCCATAACTAACTTCTGATCAATTATGGAGTTGATCGTTCATAGTGGAATATTATCTAGAATTTCTTATCAGTCGGCAACGCAAAGCTATTGTGTTCCCGAACACGACTGTTTTCTGATGGATCGTATTAGGAGGTCACATTGTGGAAACAGAAATGCAATCCATAACTCAAAGTGTCAGTAACTTAAAGTGGTTTTAAAACCTAAAGGGTTTGAGTGGGTTTTTATTTTTTTTATATATACCGGTACTCTAAAGTGGTTGTAAACCTGGAAAGTCAAATGCAAAACAGAACCCTACATCTAATAAAGAACAAGGGCACAAATCATTTGTGCATAGTATGACACAGGTAGAACAACCTGCCATCTGTAACACCATGAAAAAAAAAAAAAAATCCCTTTCTCCTTTGAAAGCCTTTGTAATGAGACACATTCATGTCTGCTGCTCTGTATCTCGCTGTGATAGAGATTGAAGCTGAGTTTACTTTCCTCTCCTCCAGAGATGTAGATACAAAGAATAGAGAGCGAGGTATCGAGAGAGAGAGAGAGAGATCAGAGACAGGCATGAAAGGCAAGAGAGAGAGACATCAGAGACTATATAGGAAGAGAGAGACATCAGAGACTATATAGAAAGAGAGAGAGACATCAGAGACTATATAGAAAGAGAGAGAGACATCAGAGACTATATAGAGAGAAAGAGACATCAGAGAATATATAGAAAGAGAGAGAGAGACATCAGAGACTATATAGAAAGAGAGAGAGAGACATCAGAGACTATATAGAAAGAGAGAGAGACATCAGAGACTATATAGAAAGAGAGAGAGAGAGACATCAGAGACTATATAGAGAGAGAGAGAGAGAGAGAGAGAGACACATCAGAGAATATAGATATAGAGAGAGAGAGACATCAGAGAATATATATATATATATATATATATATATATATATATGAGAGAGAGAGAGAGAGACATCAGAGAATATAGATCTATAGAGAGAGAGAGAGAGAGAGACATCGACACATCAGAGACAGGCATGAGAGGCATCAGAGAGAGACATCAGACTATAGAGAGAGGCATCCGAGAGAGAGACATCAGACAGGCATCAGAGAGAGAGGAGAGAGACAGGCAGGCATCAGGGAACAGAGAGAGGAGGGAGAGAGAGACAGGCAATAGAGAAGCGAGAGAGAGACATCAGAGACAGGCATGAGAGACATCAGAGAATAATAGAGAGAGAAAGAGACATCAGAGAATAATAGAGCGAGAAAGAGACATCAGAGACTATATAGAAAGAGAGAGAGACATCAGAGACATCAGAGACTATATAGAAAGAGAGAGACACATCAGAGACTATATAGAAAGAGAGACATCAGAGACTATATAGAGAGAGAGACATCAGAGACTATATAGAGAGAGAGACATCAGACTATATAGAAAGAGAGAGAGACATCAGAGACTATAGAGAGAGAGAGAGAGAGACATCAGAGACTATATATATATATATATATATATATATATATATATATATATATATATAGTGAGAGAGACATCAGAGAATAGAGATATAGAGAGAGAGAGAGACATCAGAGAATAGAGAGAGAGACATCAGAGAATATATATATATATATATATATATATATATATATATATATATATATATAATATATATATAGAGAGAGAGAGACATCAACACATCAGAGACAGGCATGAGAGGCATCAGAGAGAGACATCAGACTATAGAGAGAGGCATCCAAGAGAGAGAGACATCAGACAGGCATCAGAGAGAGAGGAGAGAGACAGGCAGGCATCAGGGAACAGAGAGAGGAGGGAGAGAGAGACAGGCAATAGAGAAGCGAGAGAGAGACATCAGAGACAGGCATGAGAGACATCAGAGAATAATAGAGAGAGAAAGAGACATCAGAGAGAGATGCATCAGAGAGACAAGAGACAGACCTCAGATAGAGACTTGAGACAGACAGGCATCAGAGAGAGACAGGCATCAGAGAAATGAGAGAGAGAGAGGGAGAGAGACTCTGATGAGGTGGGAGAGGAATACTGTGATGTAATTAGTCTCCGCTCCCCAAGCTTTTGTGCTATGCCACACCCACAAATTGACAGCTTTCAAAGGGCTACAACTGAATAAGGCTGACTTTTTGAGAGGTACACACAAAACGAATTGGATTATAACAACATTATCTATTAAACTGAGCAAAACACTATTTTGGGGTTACAACCACTTTAATGCATTAAGGTAAAAAACCTTCTGTGTGAATGAATTGGCTCTGGCTGCTGTCAATCAAATGATGTGATGGGAGGGCGGGGCCAAGTCACACTGTCTGTGTCAATAGATGCAGACAGGGCAGCTCAGGAGCAAACCCACATGAATGCCCCTCCATAGGAAGTGGCTTCCTATGGGGACACTTGCCGAAGAAGAGGAGCCAGCGGGGGACCCCAGAAGAAGAGGTCTGGGGCTGCTCTGTGCAAAATTATTGCAGAGCAGGCAAGTATATCATGGGGTGTTTTTTTTTGTTTTTTTTTTTAAAGGAACCTTTTTAATATTGCATTAACTATTGATTGAGAATCTATTCCCTGTGTGTGTGTGTGTGTCATATCAATTGAATGGGTTGTTGATTATAAATCGATTACTCCAATCTGAAGAGATCAATCGGAAAAGAAATGTATTTATCAAAGCGTGTATGGTCACTACAAATGTTCCAAAATCTTTTCATACTCGTAGTAGAGTTAAGGATTCGCTTGTAAAAAGTTTGAAAGATTAAAACCAAAGATACAGAATCTATTAATATCGGTATTGGCTCATAATAAGACCTAAAACATCAGACACATTTTGGGGGCTCAAAGATCTCCCTTTATCAGGATGCAGGTATTGTATGTACATAGGATCCCAAGGAAAGCACTAGGCCAAAGATCCAGAATCTATTAATATCAGTGTTGGTTCATAAGAAGACATAACTGATGCGTTGCGGAGTCTCAAAGATCTCCCTTCATCAGGCTTCAGGTATTGTATGTAGATAGGGGTCTCCAGAATTATTTTGTGAACAATATGTAGTTGTTAGTATGGGGCTCCTACCCCTTCACATACATTCATACATAGCGATATTCAGTGCTTGTATTACCCAACAGGATTTGGAATCCCTAAAGGGTCTAGTGTGGTGTGCGTAATATATTTCTATATACATGCGGGTCCTTTATAATTCTGCACGCTGTTGGAAAATACAAGCATTGAATGCCCCTATATATGAATAGGTGGCAACCGCATACTGGGTCCTAACTACGTGCAATACTTGAGCCCTGATGAAGGGAAATCTCTGAGCCCCTGAAACGCATCGGCTGCTTTGTCTTCTTATGAACCACTACTGATATTAATTCTGACACCTTCCTTGGACTTCTATCTTCATACTCAGCCCTGATAAGGGGAGTTTTTTAAACCACCCCCAAAACTGGCTGTTTTAGGTCTCCTGATTATGAACCAATACCAAAAGCGTAAGACCAAAGATCTAGAATTTATTCATATCGGTATTGGGTCATAACAAGAAGCCATAAAAACACCAATGCATTTCAGGAGCTCAAAGATCTGCCTTCACCAGGGCTTGGATAATATGTATACAGAAGAATCAGTATGAGGTTCCCACTCATTGCATACAGTCATATATAGGGATATCCAATACTTGTATTACCCAAGAGGGTGCAGAATTATAAAGGGTTTCCTCCTCCTCTACCCCAAATGGACCTTAGGTGTATAGAAATATAATAATCACTCACAACACTGGACCCTTTATAATTCCACACCCTGGTGAGTAACATAACCATTTAATCCCTATATACAGTGCATCTGGAAAGTATTCACATCGCTTCACTTTTTCCACATTTTGTTATGTTACGGCCTTATTCCAAAATGGATTACATTTATTATTTTCCTCAGCATTCTACAAACAATACCCCATAATGACAACGTGAAAGAAGTTTGTTTGCAATCTTTGCACATTTATTAAAAATAAATGAAAAAAATCCCATGTACATAAATCTTCACAGCCTTTGCCATGACAATTAGAATTGAGCTCAGGTGCATCCTGTTTCCACTGATCACCATTGAGATGTTTTTACAACTAGATTGGAGTCCACCTGTGGTAAATTCAGTTGATTTGGAAAGGCACACACCTGTCTATAGAAGGTCCCACAGTTACCAGTGCATGTCAGAGCACAAACCAAGCCATGAAGTCCAAGGAATTGTCTGCAGACCTCCAAGACAGGATTGTATCGAGGCACAGATCTGGGGAAGGGTACAGAAATATGTCTGCAGCATTGAAGGTCCCAATGAGCACAGTGGCCTCCATCACCTGTTAATGGAAAAAGTTTGAAACCACCAGGACTCTTCCTAGAGCGGGCCGCACAGCCAAACTGAGCGAGAAGGACCTTAGTCAGGGAGGTGACCAAGAACCTGATGGTCACTCTGACAGAGCTCCAGCGTTTTTGTGGAGAGAGGAGAACCTTCCTGAAGAACAACCATCTCTGCTGCACTCCACCAATCATTCCTGTATAGTAGAGTGGCCAGACAGAAGTCACTCCTCAGTAAAAGGCACATGACAGCCCACCTGGAGTTTGCCAAAAGGCACCTGAAGCACTCTCGGACCCGGAGAAACAAAATTCTCTGGTCTGATGAAAAAAGAATGAACTCTTTGGCCTGAATGGCAAGCGTCATATCTGGAGGAATCCAGGCACCGCTCATCACCTGGCCAATACCATCCCTATAGTGAAGCATGGTGGTGGCAGCATCCTACTGTGGGGATGTTTTTCAGCAGCAGGAACTGGGAGACTAGTCAGGATCGAGGGAAAGATGAATGCAGGAATGTACAGGGACATCCTTGATGAAAACCTGCTCCAGAGCGCTCTGGACCTTCGACTGGGGCGAAGATTCTTCTCCCAACAGGACAACAGTCCTAAGCACACAGCCAAGATAACAAAGGAGTGGCTACGGGACAACTCTGTGAATGTCCTTGAGTGGCCCAGCCAGAGCCTAGACATGAAACCCAATTCAACATCTCTGGAGAGATCTGAAAATGGCTGTGCACCGACACTCCCCATCCAACCTGAGGAGCTTGAGAGGTCCTGTAACGAAGAATGGGAGAAACTGCCCAACAATAGGTGTGCCAAGCTTGTAGTATAACACTCAAACACTTGAGGCTGTAATTGGTGCCAAAGGTGCTTCAACAAAGTATTGAGCAAAGGCTGTGAATAAATTTGAGAAGATTTCACATGACGTCTTTCACATTGTCATTATGGGGTATGGTTTGTAGAATTTTGAGGAACATATTGAATTCAATCCATTTTGGAATAAGGCTGTAACATGACAAATGTGGAAAAAGTGAAGCTCTGTGAATACTTTACAGATGCACTGTAGAAGAATGTATGTGAAAGGGTGGGAAGCCCATACTGATAAACTTAACTCCATTGTTAACAAATTCCTCCTGGTGACCCCTATCTCCAAACAATCTAGGCCCTGATAAAGACAGATTTTGAGCCAATGAAACGGGTCCTATTTTTATGCCTTCTAGATGATGATGATGATGATGATAATAATAGGATCTTCAAAAGAATGCACAGTCCTACAACAAAGCAATATAAAAGTATAAAGAATCCGATGTCTATAAATGGATGATCAAGTCTTTTCCCAAGGCTCCAATAATTGCAGCTTCTTGGCCCCGCCCTCTCCGGGGGAATTCCCTGTAATTACTAGTGGGGCCAACTGTGCGCTTTGTAATTACTTCCCCATCATTACTAATAAACAGTTTGCTTCATTGGAATTCCCATTATTCTAACACGATTGATTGAACTTCCTCCTTACTGAGGTCACCATATGAGGAAATAATAATTATTATTATTCAGGATTTATATAGCGCTGACAGTTTGCACATCACTTTACAATCTAAGGGAGACAGTACAATTACAATACAAGAAGATAACAATCCATATGTTCCACCTTCTTCCTCCACAGTCCTCCAGCAGTGTGGAGTATTTCAGGTATTTTGTGAAGTATTTGTCATTTTTGGTGAGTTTTGGTCCTTAGTGCTTTGTAATGCAGAGCGGCCGGCGTGTTCGTCTCCCTCCTGGAATACCCCAGAAGTAAGAGGAAGAAGGGCTCCACCATAGAGAGATGGTAAGGGGGACTTCCCAGTTAATTGACCACTTAAAGGAGCACTCTACTCCAGTATGTAAAATCTGACCTGTAGAGATATACACAGAAGACACAATCCATCTTTTTCTTTTTACTTCTCTGACTTTCCTATTATTGGCTATCACTGTCCAGTCACAGGCTGGGGAGGGACATGGATTGTAAGTGTTACTAAACCACAGCAGCTTCAAATCAGTTCCCTTCCCCTGCTAGACAGGGCTATGCTGAGGGCGGAGCTGTGTAAATCTCAGGACTGGATGGTCAGAAACACAAATCCTTTGGCAGGAGAAACCGCTCCCGTATATTTCACCTGTGTATAAGCAGTTCACCCGGAGTTCTCCTTTAACAATATAGAAATTGGCTACACTCCTAGCACAAGGAGATCTTGGATCATTGATTATTTTAGCTGGCGGGTCAGTTTTGACAGGTTCTCTTTAAAGATTCTGGATCTGGCAGTCTTACTGAAATATATATACTCTGCGATGGGGATGGGGGGGCATTTCAGCCTCATATATTGGTGAGGGAGGGGGAAGTATGGTGAGTGCATAGACATGGGGAAATATTCATTGCATCTTTTGTCTTTACAGCGGGCAGAAGTACATGACAGCGGTGGTGAAAGTATTTGGACCCCTGACGCGCAATTATTATGTCCGTGCTTTTCTGCATGCAGGGTAAGTCCCAGGTCACCGGGGTCAGACCAACCCTTTACAGAGCAGAAAATGTCTACATATATATCTGCATAGTTGTGTCCCTATAGATGGGATACATTGTTTTGCACTTTAACAGTTCGGCAAATTTGAGTTTTGGGGCCTGTTTATAGAAACATTTGCAAAGCCATTTATCCAGCAAATCTGCGTGTACATTCCTTCTGTGCAAAGTGGGAAAAAAATTGCAACCCAATGTAACGCTAGCTAGATTCAACTGTTGGTTACATTTATTTACTAATTCCCTCTAGCGTTCCCTAGAATTGTTACATTGTATCACTTGTTACAAAGACATCTATGTATATCCTATGCTCCTCAGCTCCATCTGGTGGCCATAATGCTGTATTTTACCACTGAAGGAGAGGAGAAAATGGCCTACAGGGTGTTTGGCTCTGCTCAGTTTGCACAGAAAGAATTCACTAGCTGAATCATTATCGGAGATAGATTTATTATTATTGTTAATGATAATAATAGTAATAATTAATAGTAATAATATTTATTAAAATACATATATATATATATATATATATATAAATTCTCATTTTTATAAGGTAACATTTTTTGTTCTAATTATTATTGGAGAGAAATTTAAAATCAGTGTCCAGTAAGGGCTCAGCAAAAGTTCAGATGTTTCGTTAAATTATATATATATATATATATATATATATATATATATATATATATATATAATTTAACGAAACATCTGAACTATATATATAAAATTTATTTTAACGAGACATCTGAACTTTTACTGAGCCCTTATTGGACACTGATTTTAAATTTCTCTCTAATAATAATTTTAACAAAAATTTTTACCTTTTTTTTTTTTTGTGCTGTAATGATGGGAAGGTTGGGTGCTCGGTCACATGACCAGAGCTGAGGCATTAGTCACATGGTCTATAGTAAAGGTTCCAGTCGGTGGCTCCCCCTGAACCCTCCTTGACGTCGATCCCTCCTGAACCCTCTCGATTGGGCTCAGACCATGTGATGTGTACCTCGGCAGAGATTGGCGCGCCGCGTCATCACGAAATCTGTTTTCACAGCAGAAAATCGTTATTTCAGATCTTCTAGTCCCATTTCCGGATATCACACAGAGCAGACTGTACATAACGCGCCCTTCTTTATATACAGGTCCACTTTATTGGGGTAACCTAACAAGTCATGAGCTGCTGTTCCCAAGATCCACCCCTTTACTGAGTCATGTGACCTCTCTACTGCTCAGGCACCCGATATATAATCTTTCCTTTTGTGCCCTACAGGCTGGCCGTGCCCGGAGGCTTCATTCTGGCCACCGTCCTGGGCACCGTGTGTCTCGGCATTGCAGCCATCATCTACCTTCTGGTGAGTAACGCAGCGCCGCGTCCTGCCATGGATGACGTTTAAAGAGGAGCTCCGGCTGTTTCTTGGATGGAGTGGGGGAGGGGTTAGGATCTCTGCAGAATTTTCTATAAAATCTTTTTTCCTGTTGAGGAAACTTCCCATCATTTCCTGTGCTAGGGACAACTTTGTTCCAGTGATCAGAGATTTCATCCTTTGTGTTATAAACTCAATAAATCTCCAAAAATGAATTTATTGCACCCAAAATGTAACAGACATCTGCAGAACATCAACCAACTCTTATCTGTTCCTAAAGCTTTATCATCAACTGAAACCTGAATACTGACCTCCGGACTTCCCTCCAGTCCTGCACAGCTGTATCGGCTCCTCTCCTGGACTGAAATGGCTTCCTCTGATTTCACCGCACACTGTGAGCTTCTCACAATGTGCATTAGAAGCTGCAGGTCAGATAAAGCCCCGCCTCATTTCCTAGCTGGAGGACGTCCAGCATAATCTATGGCTGCTCAACCTGTGGCCCTCCAGCTGTTGTAGAAAAAGAGAGATGAACTGAAAGTCCCATGAGGCATTGCAAGGCTGACAGTTAAAACCACGACTCTCAAAGTGAAAGGCATAATGGGACTTGGAGTTCCACAACAGTTGGTTCAATGTAGAAAAATGTAAAATAATGCATTTGGGTGGCAAAAATATGAATACAATCTATACACTGGGGAGAGAACCTCTGGGGGAATCTAGGATGGAAAAGGACCTGGGGGTCCTAGTAGATGACAGGCTCAGCAATGTCATGCAATGCCAAGCTGTTGCTAACAAAGCAAACAGAATATTGGATGCATTAAAAAGCGGGATCAACTCCAGAGATAAAACGATAATTCTCCCGCTCTACAAGACTCTGGTCTGGCCGCACCTGAAGTATGCTGTCCAGTTCTGAGCACCAGTCCTCAGGAAGGATGTACTGGAAATGGAGCGAGTACAAAGAAGGGTAACAAAGCTAATAAAGGGTCTGGAGGATATTAATTATGAGGAAAGATTATTAGCACTGAACTTATTCTCTCTGGAGAAGAGACGCTTGAGAGGGGATATGATTTCAATTTACAAATATCGTACTGGTGACCCCACAATAGGGATAAAACTTTTTCGCAGAAGAGAGTTTAACAAGACTTGGGGCCACTTATTACAATTAGAATAAAAGAGGTTTAACCTTAAACTACGTAGAGGGTTCTTTACTGTAAGAGCGGTAAGGATGTGGAATTCCCTTCCACAGGCGGTGGTCTCAGCGGGGAGCATTGATAGCTTCAAGAAACTATTAGATAAGCACCTGAATGACCACAACATACAGGGATATACAATATAATACTTACACATCATCACACACATAGGTTAGACTTGATGGACTTGTGTCTTTTTTCAACCTCACCTACAATGTAACTATGTAAGAACAGCTGGAGGGCCACAGGTTGAGCGCCCATAGCCGGCCCTTTCCTCCCCAGTCTGACTGACCTGCCCCCTTTTATTTAATTGAATTCCAGTTTCAATCATGGAGGCTCAGCATCACATGTGGGCGTTACCTAGAGCAGCCCGCCTAGGAACACCCACTCCTCCAGACTGACTCCCCCCATCAAGGAATTTTGAATAACTTCTCCCAAAGAGCCAGCCCACTGCTTGCATCAGGGCTGAGGGCTCTAGAGAGGAGTAGTGAGGCCAGGTGATGTGATGTACAGCACCCTGCCAGCCCCTCCCACCAGCCATGATCTGCCTGCATTGCATAGAGAAGCACAGAGACCCAGTGATGTCATTGGGTCTAAAATATGGTATGTAATGAAAACAGAATTCATTAAAAAAATTTAATTAGCATGTAGATGAGGGGGGAAAACTGGGAAGGCCAAATATAAGCAGATTAAAGAGGAGTTCTGCCTGGGGAAAAGTCAGCAGCTACAAATACTGCAGCTGCTGACTTTTAATATATGGACACTTACCTGTCCAGGGATCCCGCCACGTCGGCTCCCCAGCCAATTTTTCGTATCGACTCCCGGGTGCTGCCGCCATTCCTGGTAAGGGAAACCGGTAGTGAAGGCTTCACAGCTGATTCCCTACTGCAGCATTCAAACTGCCAGAACCCGCAAACCTGGAAGGAAGACCCGGTGAAGATAGATTATGGGATATTTTTTACTAGTATCAGCGTTTTTTTTTTAGCAGGATTGCAGCAGACAAATTGGACACTAAGTGACACTTTTTGGAGACCAGTGATGCCAATACAGTGATCGGTGTTTAAAAAAAAACACGAGAGAGATCTATCTATCTTGGACAGAACGGCGATCTGCCTTGTTTACATAGGCCTCTCTCGGGGAAGATTGTCGGGTGCCGGTGAACATCGGGTCCACTCATTGGCCCCCACTGTGTCAAATCACAGCGGGAGCGGGTCACCGGCGGCACGCGCCCCAGACCCAGAAAAAGGCGCGATGCACAGGTAAGCGGAACAGACTCTGCCGCAGTAAAAGTACGTGGGGCGGTCCAGAGGCGGTTAAACTAATTTTAATGACATTTGTTACTATTTCATTTGGAGATTTGGATACATCCAAATTTCTGAAAAAACAAAAATTTGTCAATTTTATATTCAGACCAAAACAAATTGCACATGTCTAGGTGAAGATGGAGTCCCTATCAGCGTGCCGCTGGAGGGATCAGTATTTTTTAGGTAAATCTGTCATAATGTGCTGGTATGCAGTGCAAACATAGTTTTTTACATACAGATCTACACTGTTTACTACCGCTTTAAAGTGTATGTTTAGGTAAACTTTATCTAGAGGAGGTAACTTTTTTTTTTTTTTTTTCCCCTGCCTGTATCCCTTTAAGGAGATTTAATTTTATATCCCGCTCTATAGACATGACATCAGAGGAACTCCCTCCAATCCTTTATTCTTGTTCTGGTTACATTTAAAAATTCACAACACTTTTTGTCTGCGACACCAGGAGGAAAGAGACGGTAAATCTCCCTACCTGGGACAGACCGGACTAAAAACCTGACAGAGGTTCTAACCCTTCCACACTCCATCCAAACTTCAAGATCATTTCCAGTTTTATAAACGTTTTCAGGCTTGTTGGTTCTCATTAGTGTCAGATATGAAAACGTGGCTTCTATAAAGCAGGTCTGGGGAGTACCAAGACATGACCTAACCAGTCAGAATGGCAGGAGCCCAGGGACCTGATAATCAAGGGGTCTCAAAGACAGAATAATCAATCAGGGTATGGCGGGAGCACTGAAACACAATAATCAATCAGTGGATGGTGGGAGCACAGGTACATGATAACCAATCTGCAGGTGGAGGGGACCAATAGAAATCTGAAACTCCTCCACCTGGAATTGCGCCAGAACAAATAATACACAGGGAGATAGAGTATTTATATATATATATATATATATATATATATATATAATGCTTAGTAGTTTGCCCAGTAAAACTGTATGTACACTAGATGGCACTAAGTATCATTGGAAATTCATTTTATACGTAGTGCCATCTAGTGGCCAAATAGGGTATTTTTCCTTTTTTAAAACCATGAACATAGCCACCCAACACAAATGACATACTTTTTTTTTGCCCCATTCCTACAGAACAATAGTACAAGCACCTTGACTTGGCAAATTGCTAAGCTATTTATTAAAAAAAAAAAAAAACACCCCATAGTGTTTTTACAATGGCCTTTACTGAGTACCAATAACAGTTCAGAGAGGTCTTTAGCATGACTCCCACATCTTGGCCCCTTTCCTCCAATGTTTGTACTCTGCTCCTTCTACAGGCAGCGATTAGCGGCGAGGAATGGCGTCCCATCGAGATGCGAGAAGAACCCAAGTTGAGAGTGGCGGAGACCATAAAGCGCCCACCGCAGAACCCCCCTCCTCGCCCCCCTCCAGAAGTGCGCAGGAAACAAGTGGATGAGGGTCACGTCAACCCCATCGTCGTCCAGGATGAAGTATGACACTTCCCAGAAATATTCACCCGTCCACTGAAAGGACTCGATACTACTGCTCAGTACTGTGAGGGCGGGCGGGTCATGTGACCTACTGTTTCGACTACTCCATATTTTAAGAACTAAAAAGTCCCCCCGTGGGGTGCTCCCCTCAGACCTCCGGTGTGTGTGATTGGATGAGCAGAAGACTTATGGCAGAAATAAAAGACAGCGTAAATGCCAACAGCAGCAAATATTTGGGGAGCATTTTGTTCATTTCAAGACGCAGTCAGTATTCCCAGACATATAATGGGGCTTCCTAGTTACATGTTGGTTATGTTAAAATGCTACAATGTATATAACTGCAAGAAACTTTTTGTGTTTTTTTTTGTATTTATCTTATTTCTGCAGGCAGCTATCTCTTCCTTTTACATGAAAATACAAATTTTTGTCTTTGTCATGGCAACCAAATACAGTCCATATTTTGGGGAGTATTTGTAAAAAAAAATATGTCCATCAAAACTGTAAATTTGTTTTGCCCAAATGGGGGAAGATTGAATGTTCTCAGGTAATATTCTCTGCATTCCAAATGTGTGAATGCAGAAAACACAATAGTAGACCTCATACACACAGAGAGTAAACCTTTGTACAGTGTAAGTCCCTTAACATGAGTACCACTCGGAACGGGTGCATATATTAGCCTGTCTTAGTCTGTATGCTACAACTGTGCCCCAAAACACTGGGATTTTTTTTTTTTTTACATTTTTAAAAAAATTTTTCTTTAGAGGATCGCAGCAGATAACAAGACAAATATTGACTCCATACATGAGTCTAATGTATATTTCAGTTCACTGCAAAAGGTACATTTACTAAAGTATCAAATTATCCACAGAGGTGTACATTATAACATACAAAAACCATGTTGAACAACCAGAAGCCATGTGTTGAGATGTCAAAAGTCCAACTAAATAAAAAGAAAGTACTTGGTACATAGAAAGACCTCTTGGATTCTGAGAGTGGATGCAGGGAAGGAACCTGTGCCCAGAAAAACTCAGATAGTAAACACAAAAGTCAAACATAAGCCTGTCTGAGTCCATGCACATCCAACTAATGTTTCTATCTAATATATATATATATAATTATTACAGAAAGGGGGAGTATGGAAAAGAGAGCTGGTACAAAGGACTCGTGTGTGTCACACATATTGCAAGTTTTTCTCAGAGAAATAGAAGAGATTCCAGTAGAACCACCAAAACACTGGGATTTTATGCTGTGCAGGGCTCTTCGCCTGTGTGCATTAGGGTTAATGGCCACTAGATGGCATTGACTATTCTAGTAAGTAAATAAGTGCTCGCCCATGCCATCTAGTGGTTATAATGCATACTATTTTCTGCATTCACGTATTTACATTTTTTACGAGTACCCCTATTTGTGTAATTACTGCACACATTTTCTAAACCCCCTAAAATAAATTAAAAAAAAAAAAAAAAAAAAACCTTAAACTTCACATATAGTGTTTTTGTATTAGTAAACAGCGCTAATGGTACTATGTTCAAATAAAATATATACAAGTATATCAAATATTCTGTGTGTTGTACTTCCTTCTATCTACCTATAAGTCGGTGATACTAAATGAACATAAATGTGTCAAATTGATTACTTCCTGCATTCAATGCTCTATTATATTGCAAACAGGGCCGCTGATGAGGCAGTACAGCTGGCCCTCCTGTACTGGGCCCGGGTCCCATCAGTTCAAAAAAAGGGGGTCCAGGCACCTGCCAAGCAGGAGAGCAGGCTGTACTGCCTCACTGAAGGAACTGACTCCTGATTCTAATATTTGTGACCCCACCCCCCTGCTGTCTGGGCCCTCTTGTGTGCGCCCCGCCCCCCCTCCCCTGCAGCTCTGCTAGCTTCCCTCCTCTCCTGCTGGCAGCTGCTGCAGGTACACAGGAGAATCGGTTTCAGGATGAGCAGAGCCCAAGGGTGGGGGGTACCTGTCAGGTAGGCTGTACCCCATGATTTCTAACAGCAGGCCTGATGGCAAATATTAACAAATACAATAACATCAAATAACTGTTTATACAAATTAAATAACAGTCAAATGTAACCAAAAGAAGAAAACTTTTTTTTAACTTCCTAATTTGGGTACAGTGCTGAAGGAAATGCGTGTGAACTCTTTAAAATATTTGTTTTGCAATTTTTTTTTAAATAATATGATACAACTTTTTTTCTTCTTTCTTTGGGCTCCTTTTGCACTGTTGAATTATTTACTTATACATTTATTTATGTGCAATATATGTGTTTCTCACTGTATCATGGAGCAGCATTTCTCAACCATTGGGAGGTGGCCTACCTCCTCCCAGGCCTTCATTTAGCTGCAGATCCCCCAACTTCCCACAGTGCCCCCCATTTGTGAGCACCCCCCCCCCCCCCAACCTTCAGTTTCCCATAGAGCCTCCACAGAGTCTTCCAGTCTCCTACATTGCCACTTCAAAGCTCCCAGCCTGCTGGAGAGACGCCATCCCCCATAGTTGCACCTAGCTCCCTCCAGAAACCTCATCCCCTACAGGGCAAGCAGTTATGCCACAGAGTCCCCTAACCCCTCCAGAAACCCCATGCACATCTAGATGAGTAATGAGCATACACTTCTAGATAGGTGGGGTCCTGACCATGCACATCTAGATAGGTGGAGCCTTGACCCATGCACATCTAGAAGGGCAGAGACTTGACCATGTACATCTAGAAGATGGCTGACCATACACTTCTAGATAGGTGGAGCCTTGACCATGCACATCTAGATGAGTAATGAACATACACTTCTAGATAGGTGGAGTCCAGATCATGCACATCTAGATGGGTGGAGCCTTGACCATGCACATCTAGATGGGTAGAGCCTTGACCATGCACATCTAGATGGGTAGAGCCTTGACCATGCACATCTAGATGGGTAGAGCCTTGACCATTTACATCTAGATGGGTAGAGCCTTGACCATTTACATCTAGATGGGTAGAGCCTTGACCATGAACATCTAGAAGTGTGAAGCCTTGACCATGCACATCTAGAAGGGCAAAGCCTTGACCATGCACATCTAGAAGGGCGAAGCCTTGACCATGCACATCTAGAAGGGCGAAGCCTTTACCATGCACATCTAGAAGAGCGAAGCCTTGACCATGCACATCTAGATAGGTGGAGCCTTGATCCATGCACATCTAGAAGAATGTAGACTTGGCCATGCACAACTAAAAGTGGAGCCTTAACCATGCACATTTAGAAGGGTGAAGTCTTGACTATACACATCTAGAAGAGTGATGCTTTGACCATGCACATCTAGATGGGTGAATCCTTGACCATGCACATCTAAAAGGATGGAGCTTTTTTCCATTATTTTCACCTGGTGATCCTACCAGTACCACACTTCCTGCCCTAGGCTGAAAACACTCACTCATCATTCTGTATCTTTGGAGGAGCAGCGTTGTCACCTTAGGACAGAACTACAGAACATTCCCCCTTCTCATCTCCATAATATAGAAGAGTGAACCTCTGTAGCCCACAAAATTGTGACATCAACATAATGCTACCCTACATGTCCCATCCAACACACTTATATTGTTAGAGTTGTGTTGTCATTACTGATGTCACAGGTATCACATGAATTGGAGTGGATGTGCTTTGTGATAGTGTTGTTGGGCACTGACTATAACCAGAAAGAAACTTTTTATACTACTAATGAACTTGTTTTCCCTTTATTTCATTTGGCAATTCTGCCATTAACACACTTCCTCTCTTTGGGTGACAACGCTCACTTCCTGTACTGTGTCTATCAAGGAGCAGTATTGTCACCCTAGCCAGTGATGGCGAACCTTGGTACCCCAGATGTTTTGGAACTACGTTTCCCATGATGCTCATGCACTCTGCGGTGTAGTTGAGCATCATGGGAAATGTAGTTCCAAAACATCTGGGGTGCCGAGGTTCACCATCACCACCCTAGGACATGACTATTGAACGCTTTCCCTCTCCTTATCTCCATAACATGTCAACAGATTTAGCTGGAAACAATGTAACTGATAACAGTACAGCACAGACAGACAGAACAGGAAGCTCTCAGCTCACTAACCAGATGTGATTCTCCACATAAGGAAAAGTGTCAGAAGGGGAGGGACACTGACAAGGATCAAACTGCGACCCCATTGGAGGGATTTCCCCTCACTTCATGTCCAGCTAACCATCGACACACAATGGCGCACAGGGTGTTACCAGGATAGAATATGAGGATATATCTCATCTTGCAGATCTGGTAGAAGGTCCTCTCTCCACCCTATTCATGGAAATATATGTTTTAACACCTAATGCCACGCAAGAAGGCAAAGAAAAGTATTGATGATTCATCAGCCACCAACCAGGTACAGAAAAGCAGGAGTCTATAACATTGACATCCCAAATCACATGACAGGGCCAAATGGGTCACTTGGGCCCGGCCTATTCTGACTATTCTGAGCTACCAGAGGGCCACCATCAGCCCCAACACATCTACAAATACAGCTTGGCAATATGATGATAATGCCAGCTGGAATGACCAGGCTTGTGCCAACCAACACCAAATACTGACCAGCCTGGGGCACTACCCTTAATTAGTGGGCACCCCCAATATGGAAGATGGGGCCAACCATACAATCTGGGTAGGAATGTCCCCCTAATCAAGCAAGCCAAAAAAACACCAACATCAGCAATACAGCCTCTTCCAAAGTAAAAAAAAAAAAAAAACTGCCATGCCCATTTTCTGACCATGACTGTGGGGAAAACGAAGCTGAGTCTCCACCCAAACATAGACAAGCAGATAAAAAACACGCCCATAGATTCAGGAAAAGCGTCAGCAATTAAGACTTTACCTCTGAAATCAGAAGCACCAGTGCTAGAGGTCTTCTCCAATGTCTCCACAAGGTGGCAGCACCTTGATAGTAAAGTGATAATAAATGTGAACACAGTTTGTTGCTCTAAACTGAATTCTCTCCTAAAATACTATATATAATATATATATATATATATATATATATATATATATATATACACTCACCGCCACTTTATTAGGTACACTGCCTTCATTCTTCCTGGCATAGATTCAACAAGTTGGAAACATTATTCAGAGGTTTTGGTCCATAGTAACATGATAGCTTCACGCAGTTGCTGCAGATTTGTCGGCTGCACTTCCATGATGCGAATCTCCCGTTCCACCACATCCCAAAGGAGCTCTATTGGATGAGATCTGGTGAGTGTGGAGGCCATTGGAGTACAGTGAAATCATTGTCCAGTGGTGAGATGATTGGAGCTTTGTGACATGGTGCATTATCCTGCTAGAAAGAACCATCAGAAGATGGGGACACTGTAGTCATAAAGGGATGGACATGGTCAGCAACTATACTCAGGTAGGCTGTGGGGTGTAAACGATACTCAACTGGTACTAAGGGGCTCAAAATGTGCCAAGAAAATATCCCCCCCACCATTACACCACCAGTCTGAACCGGTGATACAAGGCAGGATGGATCCATGCTTTCATGTTGTTTACGCCAAATTCTGACCCGACCATCTGAATGTTGCAGCTGAAATCGAGACTCATCAGACTAGGCAACGTTCTTCCAATCTTCTATTGCCTAATTTTGGTGATCCTGTGCAAATTGTAGTCTCAGTTTCCTGTTTTTAGTTGACAGGAGCGGCACCCAGTGTGGTCTTCTGCTACTGTAGCCCATCTGCTTCAAGGTTCAATGTGTTGTTTGTTCAGAGATGATATTCTGCATACCTTGGTTGTAACGAGTGGTTATTTGAGTTACTGTTGCCTTTCTATCATCTAGAACCAGTCTGCCCATTCTCTTCTGACCTCTGACATCAACAGTTTTAATCCTGGACAGGATACATCCCAATCCAGGGATCCAGGGGGGGGGGGGGGACTGGAACAAGACCCTCCTACAGATGGAGGTAAAATGGATATATTCCCTAAAGGCTACCTTGCCCCCTCCAGTTTGAATGAAACTATATCCTTCAAACCATATCTTGAGGGGTTCTCATCTGGGGGAATGGAGAGATAAACCTCTTTATTCACCCCTGTTTTCTCCGGTATATGTTACACTCAGTTTTGCAAGGTAAATCTTCTACTAAAAAGATGAGCCCCATCTCTGTGACCCTAAAACAATAGGGCCCCCCTCCGTTTCTTCTATTTATGATCATAATAGTGATTGTTTAAATGAAATGTTATTTTTCCCCTCTCTCTAGAAAAACATGAATTGATTATACCATCTGCCCATTATATATTATATATCACTATCTAGAAAAAATACCTCTTCTCTAACTACTACTATAAAATATTCCTATTTGTTATAAACCAAGATATATACATAGTAATGCAAAATTGTTTGATTATTTTACGCTACAATCTTTTTGTCAATACCGTTATACCATGTAATGTTTGAATATGGAATTGATATAAACCCTATGTCATTCAATTATATATTTCAGATATAGCATTTAAGTTTTGATGGACCATTTTTCTCCTAATGCAATTGGATCCAGCTCAAAAGGGTCTTATTTTTATTCTTACTCTCATATATTTTCATATTAATTTGTAATGATTTGCACCTAGTATTCGTTTTCCTTTTTTTTTTTTTCTTTCCCCCCTCCCCCCCTCCTTCCTCTCCCTCCTGACCCTCCTCTGGCCGCAGTCGACCAGGGGAATTGCCCGGCATGGAAAGCCGCCCAGCTCCTCCCACTGGGCGGCTCTCTTTGGAGGATGATGGACGCAATACATCTTTCGCCCACATCCTCCATCTTGCCACTCCGGCGGACTTGCGCGGTCCGCCAGGATGGCTTTCCGTGACGCTGCTCCGACGTGCGGGCGTTCGCACACGCGCGCGGTGGGGGCCGCGCCGCGCACACTCAGTCCAGGGGGCAGCGTCACAGGTCTCCCTGACAACCATCCCAGGCATCAGCTGTGAGTACTCATTGCTCCAGCTGATTGGGATCAGACACTTCTCAAATACCCAGACCATACCACTCCCAAACCAGGCATTATCTTGCTGGATTTGGGCTGTGCGGCTGGTCCTTTGGTTTCTCCCTTCATACAGGTATATTTATTTATTTACCATTCAATTTATGAACTTATGTACTTAAAGCGTGTTTATACCCACACTAAGTAATGCTCTTACTCAGTTTCATTACACATTTAAATACTGAATTTCTTTAACCACTTGAGCCCCGGACCATTATGCTGCCTAAGGACCAGAGGTCTTTTTCCAATTTGGCACTGCGTCGCTTTAACTTTTAATTGCGCGGTCATGCAATGCTGTACCCAAACGAAATTCGCGTCCTTTTCTTCCCACAAATAGAGCTTTCTTTTGATGGCATTTGATCACCTCTGCGGTTTTTATTTTTTGCGCTATAAATGGAAAAAGACCGAAAATTTTGAAAAAAAATGATATTTTCTAATTTTTGTTATAAAAAAAATCCAATAAACTCAATTTTAGTCATACATTTAGGCCAAAATTTATTTGGCCACATGTCTTTGGTAAAAAAAATGTCAATAAGCGTATATTTATTGGTTTGCGCAAAAGTTATAGCGTCTACAAACTAGGGTACATTTTCTGGAATTTACACAGCTTTTAGTTTATGACTGCCTATGTCATTTCTTGAGGTGCTAAAATGGCAGGGCAGTACAAAACCCCCCCAAATGACCCCATTTTGGAAAGTAGACACCCCAAGGAAATTGCTGAGAGGCATGTTGAACCCATTGAATATTTATTTTTTTTGTCCCAAGTGATTGAATAATGACAAAAAAAAAAAAATATTTACAAAAAGTTGTCACTAAATGATATATTGCTCACACAGGCCATGGGCCTATGTGGAATTGCACCCCAAAATACATTCAGCTGCTTCTCCTGAGTATGGGGATACCACATGTGTGGGACTTTTTGGGAGCCTAGCCGCGTACGGGGCCCCGAAAACCAATCACCGCCTTCAGGATTTCTAAGGGCATAAATTTTTGATTTCACTCCTCACTACCTATCACAGTTTTGAAGCCCATAAAATGCCCAGATGGCACAAAACCCCCCCAAATGACCCCATTTTGGAAAGTAGACACCCCAAGCTATTTGCTGAGAGGCATGTTGTGTCCATGGAATACTTTCTTTTTTGACACAAGTTGCGGGAAAGTGACAATTTTTTTTTTTTTTGCACAAAGTTGTCACTAAATGATATATTTCTCACACAGGCCATGGGCATATGTGGAATTGCACCCCAAAATACATTTAGCTACTTCTCCTGAGTATGGGGATACCACATGTGTGGGACTTTTTGGGAGCCTAGCCGCATACGGGGCCCCGAAAACCAAGCACCGCGTTCAGGATTTCTAAGGGCGTAATGTTGTGATTTCACTCCTCACTACCTATCACAGTTTTGAAGGCCATAAAATGCCAAGATGGCACAAAACCCCCCCAAATGACCCCATTTTGGAAAGTAGACACCCCAAACTATTTACTGAGAGGCATGTTGAGTCCATGGAATATTTTATATTTTGACACAAGTTGCGGGAAAGTAACACTTTTTTTTTTTTTGCACAAAGTTGTCACTAAATGATATATTGCTCAAACATGCCATGGGCATATGTGGAATTACACCCCAAAATACATTCTGCTGCTTCTCCTGAGTACGGGGATACCACATGTTTAGGACTTTTTGGGAGCCTAGCCACGTACGGGGCCCTGAAAACCAAGCACCGCCTTCAGGATTTCTAAGGGCATAAATTTTTGATTTCACTCCTCACTTCCTATCACAGTTTTGAAGGCCATAAAATGCCAAGATGGCACAAAACCCCCCCAAATGACCCCATTTTAAGAAGTTGACACCCCAAGCTATTTGCTGAGAGGCATGTTGAGTCCATGGAATATTTTATTTTTTGACACAAGTTGCGGGAAAGTGACAATTTTTTTTTTTTTTGCACAAAGTTGTCACTAAATGATATATTTCTCACACAGGCCATGGGCATATGTGGAATTGCACCCCAAAATACATTCAGCTGCTTCTCCTGAGTATGGGGATACCACATGTGTGGGACTTTTTGGGAGCCTAGCTGCATACGGGGCCCCGAAAACCAAGCACCGCCTTCAGGATTTCTAAGGGCGTAAAGTTGTGATTTCACTCCTCACTGCCTATCACAGTTTTGAAGGCCATAAAAAGCCCAGATGGCACAAACCCCCCCCAAATGACCCCATTTTGGAAAGTAGACACCCCAAGCTATTTGCTGAGAGGCATGTTGAGTCCATGGAATATTTTATATTTTGACACAAGTTGCGGGAAAGTGACAATTTTTTTTTTTTTTTTTTTTTTTTTGCACAAAGTTGTCACTAAATGATATATTGCTCAAACATGCCATGGGCATATGTGGAATTACACCCCAAAATATATTCTGCTGCTTCTCCTGAGTACGGGGATACCACATGTGTGGGACTTTTTGGGAGCCTAGCTGCATACGGGGCCCCGAAAACCAAGCACCGGCTTCAGGATTTCTAAGGGCGTTAAGTTGTGATTCCACTCCTCACTACCTATCACAGTTTTGAAGGCCATAAAATGCCAAGATGGCACAAAACCCCCCCCAAATGACCCCATTTTGGAAAGTAGACACCCCAAGCTATTTGCTGAGAGGCATGGTGAGTATTTTGCAGCTCTCATTTGTTTTTGAAAATGAAGAAAGACAAGAAAAATGTATTTTTTTTTTCTTTTTTCAATTTTCGAAAGTTTGTGACAAAAAGTGAGGTCTGCAAAATACTCACTATACCTCTCAGCAAATAGCTTGGGGTGTCTATTTTCCAAAATGGGGTCATTTGGGGGGGGGGGTTGTGCCATCTGGGCATTCCATGGCCTCCGAAACTGTGCTAGGCAGTGAAGAGTGAAATCAAAAATTTACGCCCTTAGAAAGCCTGAAGGCGGTGCTTGGTTTTCGGGGTCCTGTGTGCGGCTAGGCTCCCAAAAAGTCCCACACATGTGGTATCCCCATACTTAGGAGAAGCAACAGAATGTATTTTGGGGTGTAATTTCACATATTCCCATGGCATGTTTGAGCAATATATCATTTAGTGACAACTTTGTGCAAAAAAAAAATAAATAAAAAAAAAGATTTGTCTCTTTCCCGCAACTTGTGTCACAATATAAAATATTCCATGGACTCGACATGCCTCTCAGCAAATAGCTTGGGGTGTCTACTTTCCAAAATGGGGTCATTTGGGGGGGTTTTGAACTGTCCTGGCATTTTATGCACAACATTTAGAAGCTTATGTCACACATCACCCACTCTTCTAACCACTTGAAGACAAAGCCCTTTCTGACACTTTTTGATTACATGAAAAAATATTTTTTTTTTGCAAGAAAATTACTTTAAACCCCCAAACATTATATATTTTTTTAAAGCAAATGCCCTACAGATTGAAATGGTGGGTGTTTCATATTTTTTTTTCAAACAATATTTGCGCAGCGATTTTTCAAACGCATTTTTTGGGGAAAAAACACACTTTTTTAAATTTTAATGCACTAAAACACACTATATTGCCCAAATGCTTGATGAAATAAAAAAGATGATCTTATGCCGAGTACATGGATACCAAACATGACATGCTTTAAAATTGCGCACAAACGCGCAGCGGCGACAAAATAAATACATTTTTAAAAGCCTTTAAAAGCCTTTACAGGTTACCACTTTAGATTTACAGAGGAGGTCTACTGCTAAAATTACTGCCCTCGTTTTGTCCTTCGCGGTGATACCTCACATGCATGGTGCAATTGCTGTTTACATTTGACGCCAGACCGACGCTTGCGTTCGCCTTTGCACGAGAGCAGGGGGGGGACAGGGGTGCTTTTTTTTTTTTTTTTTTTTTTTTTTTCTTTATTATTTTTTTGCTTTTTTATCTTATTTTTAAACTGTTCCTTTCATTTTTATTTTTTTTAATTAATTTTATTGTTATCTCAGGGAATGTAAATATCCCCTATGATAGCAATAGGTAGTGACAGGTACTCTTTTTTTTTTAAATTGGGCTCTATTAGACCCTAGATCTCTCCTCTGCCCTCAAAGCATCTGACCACACCAAGATCGGTGTGATAAAATGCTTTCCCAATTTCCCAATGGCGCTGTTTACATTCGGCGAAATCTAAGTCATGAAATGCTTGTAGCTTCCGGTTTCTTAGGCCATAGAGATGTTTGGAGCCATTCTGGTCTCTGATCAGCTCTATGGTCAGCTGGCTGAATCACCGGCTGCATTTTCAGGTTCCCTGTTGGGACAGGAAAGCCAGAGAAAAACATGGAAGACGGTGGGGGGGGGGGGGTCATTCCCTCCCACTGCTTGCAAAAGCAGTCTAGAGGCTAATTAGCCGCTAGGATTGCTTTTACATGAAAGCCGACCGCTGGCTGAAAAGAATGATACCAAGATGATACCTAAACCTGCAGGCATCATTCTGGTATAACCACTCAAAGTCCATAAACATACCAGTACGTTGCTGGTCCTTGTTAGGCATATATTGTAAACTTTTTTTTCATGCAGCCTGTGGGCTGAACGAAAAAAAGATATTGATCGGTGGGTATGCCCACCATTAGAATACCTCCCTTCATCCACCCACTTCTAATGATGGGCATACATGCACCATTTATATATGCCGAAGCATGGGGGCATCCTCCCGCAAAAGGCAGGAGCAAATTGCTCCTCCACCCACTGCTGCCCCCACGCTTCGGCATATATGCTGAAGTATGTAACTGTGGTGGTGAAATCACCTCCGACAGCGCTGGAGTCACGGCTTTATATATCGTGGGAGCAAACGCTGTTGCTGTCAAGATAAATAAATCCGCGCTGCAACTGAATGGCGTACCTGCTAAGCAAATGATGGTTAACAATAAAACAAAGTAACATTACAGTATAACAGTAAGACTTACCATACCTGCAAAGCAAATACAAAAAAAAAAAACATAGTAAAAAATAAAACATTTAACGCAACCTGTGTCTAAAATATATATATGCCGAAGCATGGGGGCATCCTCCCGCAAAAGGCAGGAGCAAATTGCTCCTCCACCCACTGCTGCCCCCACGCTTCGGCATATATGCTGAAGTATGTAACTGTGGTGGTGAAATCACCTCCGACAGCGCTGGAGTCACAGCTTTATATATCGTGGGAGCAAACGCTGTTGCTGTCAAGATAAATAAATCCGCGCTGCAACTGAATGGTGTACCTGAAAACAATAAAATGGTTACCAACACAGTAAACGGTAAAGTATAAAAAATCTGAAAAGCAAACATGGTAAAACATAATAACAATAAAACATTGCAGAATAGAATAGAGTAAAAAAGAGCAGAACAATAGAGAGAGAATAGAGAGAGAGAGAGAACAATAAAACAACAACTATTTTTGGTTTTTTTATTTTATATTTTTTTTGTGTTTTTATTTTTTTTAAATTTTTTTTTTTACACTTTTTTTTAGTAACTTTTAACTTTTGTAACTCGTTCCAGGTTTGGGTCTCTCAAAATGCAATGGCATCTTGGGAGACCCTGTGTTAGTGTGCCTAGTCTGTGCAGTGCTGAACCCTACGCTAATACTCAACTAATGTATGGTAGCGTTCAAAGCATTCACCCATGCAAAGACCAGGATTGCCAGGACAGGAGGGACAATAAGACTGGGTGTCACGCCTAAATCCGCGCTTGCTGCAGACACGACATCTTTTTTGGGGGGCTTTTTGGGTAGGGGTACTCGGGATGGCATAAAGAAAATGCCGCTCATGCAGCCGGCTTACTGCATTTGGTTGGGGAAGGTGAGGTAGAGCACCGTCTGGAAACAGAAGGGCTCTGACGATCTCTTCCTGGAATTTAAGGAAGGATCCAGTCTGTCCTGAAGCTCTGTATAGCACATGAGCATTCAGCAAAGCCAATTGAAATAAATAAACAGACACTTTTTTGTACCAGCGTCTGGCCTTACGGGCAACTAGGTACGGCGCCAACAACTGGTCGTTGAGGTCCACCCCTCCCATATTAAGGTTGTATTCGTGGACACAGAGGGGTTTCTCCACAACACCAGTCGCCGTAGGAATTTGGGTCGTCGTGTCTGCATGAAGGGAGGTGAGAACGAAAACATTCTTCTTATCCCTCCACTTCATAGCGAGCAAATTATTATACTTCAAGCAGGCTCTCTCCCCCAGCCTAAGACGGGAATCTACAAGCCGCTGGGGAAAGCCCCGGCGATTAGGTCGCACGGTGCCACATGCTCCAATCTGCTGATCAAACAAGTGACTAAAAAGTGGCACGCTCGTATAATAATTGTCCACGTACAAGTGGTACCCCTTTCCGAATAAGGGTGACACCAAGTCCCACACTATCTTGCCAGCGCTTCCTATGTAGTCAGGGCAGTTTGTCGGCTCTACGTGACTATCTTTGCCCTCGTAAACCATAAAACTATATGTATAGCCTGTGGCCCTGTCACAGAGCTTATACATCTTGACCCCGTATCTGGCACGCTTGCTGGGAAGGTACTGTTTGAATGACAAGCGGCCAGAAAATTTAATCAGGGACTCATCAATGCAGACAACTTGATGGGGGGTAAACAAGTCTGCAAAACGTTGGTTGAAGTGGTTTACGAGGGGCCGAATTTTGTAGAGCCGATCGTATGCAGGGTCTCCACGAGGACGACAGAGTTCATTGTCGTTGAAGTGCATGAACCGCAAAATCTGCTCGTATCGTGCCCTGGCCATGGAAGCAGAGAACAAGGGTGAATGGTAAATTGGGTCAGTGGACCAATATGACCGCAACTTACTCTTTTTATTCAACCCCATGAGGAGGGAAAGGCCCAGAAAGGTCTTAAATTCGGAGACCGTAATTGGTCTCCAATCTCTGGCAAGGGAGGACTGGGGATTAGCGGCGATGTGTTGACCAGCGTATAAATTGCTTTGGTCCACAATAGATCTATAGAGATCTTCGGTGAAAAACAGTGAATAAAAATCCAGTGGCGTAAAGTCAACTGTTTCCACCTGAATTCCGGGTTGGCCAGTGAAAGGGGGAAGTACGGGTGCTGCAGAAGTGGAGGGTTCCCAATTCGGATTGGCCAATGCAGCAGGAAGGGCACTATGGGCACGACGGGCCTGTCTTTGTCTTCTTGGTGGCAGCGGGACACTACTAGTGCTTGCCACCTCGCCAGCTTGAACTGCACTTATGGGACTCGCCACGTCACCACGTGATACTGCAGTGCTGGATGTACGACCAGGGTGTACTAGGCCGCTGGTGCTTGCCAGTTCACCAGAAGGAATAGCGGCGCTAGTACTTCTCTGCTCCATACGAGAGCCCTGCGGTTCTTGCACTTCAAGGACAGAAGAAGATTGGGGTCTGGTACGCCTGACCTTAGCAGGGACCACAACTCTGTCGTCAGAGCTATCTGTCATGGAGCCGCTGTCCTCTACAGGTTCGTATTCTGAGCCTGAACTTGACAGATGAGTGACTTCCTCTTACTATCTGTCATACTCAGAAACGTGTAGGCCTCTTCACTAGTGTACCTTCGATTTGCCATTTTGGGCTCTAAATTTAGGGGTACACTAGTGAGACTCACAGGCAAAAAAGCTCCTGACTGTCAGCGACTGTATAAAAACGCTACCAAAAAACTGTTAGCGATCGCAGGGATCAGGCCTGACTCTGCGAACGCTGCAGTTATGTGTGCTTAGTGTTTTGTAAGTGTCAGTTATCGATCGATACTGCACTTGGGTGGGCTGGGCAGGGCTGGGCCAAGGAGCAAAACGCAGGTGCTAGCAGGTATCTGGGCTGATCCCGCTAACACTGCGTTTCAGGGAACCCTAAACTGCTGGGGAGTATAGATCTGATCGGATCAGATATTGATCCGCTCAGATACTATAGCACTAAGGGAGGTGTATGCTGCGTGCGTGGGTTTTAGCGGTACTGGCGCTAACCTGACGCTGCCTGGGGCGACGCAGACCTAAGCTGACCCTAAAAATGTAATTTATATCACCGCCGGGCAATTAGGGGGTTAAACCTTTATAGGGTAATAAACGGCGGGTGCCCTAAAACTATAATAAACTGTAATAAACTGTAATAAACTACAAAAAACAAACTAGCTAACCAGCGTCACCCGTAACACTTATACGGTGATCGCTGGTGAAAGGGTTAACTAGGGGGCAATCAGGGGGTTAAAACCTTTAGCAGGTAGTATATGGGGGTCCCTGTCGCTATAAAACACTGACAGCGAACCTATATACTTACCTCCCTAACTAGCGTCACCTGTGTCACTAATACAGCGATCAGAAAAACGATCGCTTAGCGACACTGGTGACGGGGGGTAATCAAGGGGTTAACTTTTATTAGGGGGGGTTAGGGGGGTACCCTGGACCTAAGGGGGGGTACCCTAGACCTAAAGGGGGCTAACCTAACTGCCCTAACACTTGTAACTGACACAAACTGACACCAATGCAAAAAAAAAAAAAATGTTATTGGTGTCAGAGTGACAGGGGGTACAGGGGGGTGATCGGGGGGTGATCGGGAGGTGATGGGGGGTGACAAGTGTGCCTGGCGTGTTCTACTGTTAGTGTAGTGTTGTGCAGACTTACTTGATGTCTTCTCTCCTCGGCGCCGGATCAAAAAGACCGACTCGAGGAGGGATGACATCACTTCCTTTCCCTCTGTTTACCTTACAGAGGGAAAGGAAGCATTCTCATTCGCCGGGAGCGATCGGGAGGGGGTGGCCAACAATGGATGGCCTCCCCCTGACCTCTCAACGCCCGGGAACAAATGGCGACCGCCTCGGGCACCGGGGGGGGGACCGATCGGACCCCCCACCCGCGGAAGGCAAATCACGTATATATACGTGATTTTGCCTGTCCATGCCACCTTGCCGACGTAAATCGGCGTGAGGCGGTCGTCAAGTGGTTAATATATCCCCCGCTCAGCATACACACTCTAAATAAGTTGAGTTCCTATCTAGATTCATCTTAATAGCAGATATTGAATCCTTTTACCATATATATAGTTCCTTTTATTTTTACTTAATTTGATATTTATATCTAATCCATGTCCACACTATTTTTGTATAAACTATACTGAGACTACTATAGTGGCCTATACATGGCAACATTTTCCCATACAAAATAGATTTTCTTTGTTGCATTTCATATAGAAACACAGAGAATCATCTGATATTTTTACCAGAACAAATATAGAACATTCATACACCTTTACACTGTCTATCAATACCTCTCCCTTTCCTCTCAGATTGTATTTATTATTTCTATTATTTTTATCCCTCTCTCATCATACATATTATACTACTTAGGAAGACATAAATACTAATTTGCATTACACATCTATTCTATATCCCTATTCTTATTATTTATTACTTTTATCCTCAACCTTTCTTTTACTCCCAGGGATTCCTTTTTTGCCTCAGTATATTCCTTTGGCCAGACCGCTGCCGTGGAGTGCATGAGGGACCCTTTTCCTTCCTCCCGGTCCCCCTGGATATTAATATCCTATTCCTTCCTATATAGACCATCCGAATACCCACCTTTTGGAGTCTACGACAGTCTCTTTACCAGTCTTAAATTTGATGCTATTCCAATTGCAAGCTTTTATGTGAATCAACGGAACACTGTCAAACCATTCTATCAATCAACTATATGTAAGTGATAAAATATGAAAGTCTGAAATCAATGATTGTTTTTGAACCCTATGTCTTAGGTTTGCTCAAACTGATTTTTGTACATTTAATTTCATCTCAGATGAATTTCTTCTAAGTCTCCACACCCCTGAAGAAGGACTAGACACACATACCGAAACGCGTTGGGTGTAAGGAGAATTTGCTCCATGCTTTTTATAGCAATATATATGTATTGTATAGATTAACCAATGTCTCGTTGCAACTGTTTTTAATGTACTCTCAATAAAATTTATGTAGTTTTTACATACCCTTGCTTACTGCCTTACTACTTTGAGTGCCTTAAAAGTCCACTTAGGGGAATCTTTTCGTATTTCCTCTGACATCAACAAGGCATTTTCATCCACACAACAGCTGCTCACTGGATATTTTCTTTTTTTTTTGACCATTCTCTGTAAACCCGAGAGATGGTTGTGCGTGAAAATCCCAGTAGATCAGAACCTAATAAAGTGGCCGTTGAGTGAATATTTTGTACATATTGTATAGTTAGGTTTCTGGTACTTAGGCCCGTTTCACACTAGTGGACCAATCAGGTCCGCCTGTCAGTATTTTAGGCAGTCCCAATCGGTCCCTTTAGGCTCCTCTATGGGTGACTTGATGTTAAAATCATATGGATGGGGATCCGTTTTCCATCTATCAGGCAGATCGGTTAGGATGGCAGTCAGGTGTAAATGGACAGGCGGTCTGTTTGCCCATTGAGGAAAGCAGGCTGTGTTTGCATTACCCTGGCGGGAACAGCATAGCTCCCAACTGTCACTGATTTAGAGGGACTGTCCCTGATTTGGAGCAATGTCCCTCTGGCCTCCTCATTTTTCCCTCATTTTGGTCTGATCTATATAGTTGTGTATAAAATGCACTATTTATCTTTCAAAAAGTGTTTCCCAGTGCTAAACCTTTCATCCAAATTCTACATTTCTGCATTTGTAAATTCTAAAAGCCAATATAAAGGAATAGTGGTAACACAAAAGCCCTTGTAGATTTAATAAACCTTTTTTGGGGGTTAATTCTCCATTAAGGGGTTTAATAAACCTTTTTTGGGGGTTAATTCTCCATTAAGGGGTGTGGCAGGGGGCGTGCCCTATGCCTACATATGTTTGCTAGTAGGTGTCCCTCATTCCCATCTCAAAATGTTGGGAGGTATGGAACAGACCATTCATCCACCTGCTCAGCAGGGATCAGCGGGCAGTCCACCCATCCACCTGCTTAGCAGGGATCAGCTGGCAGTCCACCCATCCACCTGCTTAGCGGGGAACAGCGGGCAGACCACCCATCCACCTGCTTAGCGGGGATCAGCAGGCAGTCCACCCATCCACCTGCTTAGCGGGGATAAGCGGACAGACCACCCATCCACCTGATCAGCAGGGATCAGCGGGCAGACCATCCATCCACCTGCTCAGTGGGGATCAGTGGACAGACTCCCTGTAGGGGAAGTGGACTGACTAGAGGAGGAGACAGATCGTTGTTCCTAGGTCTCCTCACAGAACAGGGATGTGTGTGTGTGTGTGCACACACACACATCCCTGTTCTGGCTCTCGTGCCTGTGATCGTGGGTGGCCAGCGGTCATCGCGACCGTTGGCCGTACGCGCCTGCTATCCCTTTTTAAAGGGCTGATGTACAGCTACGACGGCTCGCGGGAACGTGCCGACCTGCCGCAGTAGGACGCCGGCGGCTGGTCGGCAAGCGGTTAATGTATATCCAATAAGATTTGTATTTTTTATACTGACCGCCTCGTGCTGTGCCTACAAAATCCGTGTTTTGAGAGGCTGGTTTGGCCTCTCCCCTTTTTTGTTTTATTTCTAATTATAAGAAGTTAATCACAAGAGTCTTCCTTTATATCAGTGTACAAAGAGTTCCCCTTTTACATCTGAATCCGTACACTGTAAGAGGGGACTCTGCAGACTCTGATGTAAGGGATGCTCTGGGGACCCTGATTTAAGGGGGAACACTGAGAACTCTGATGTGCAGAGAGGGCTAGCAAAAAAATAAATTGTGAAATGTGATCACATGACGGCGCACATGGCCGCATGTCAGAAATCTAGAAGGAGCTATAATGTAAAACTATAAAAGTGCTATGTGGTTGAATAAAATGTAATGATATGTTCAAAATACTGAAACAAACTTCATGTATAGTCATATCAATTTAGTGCTAAGATGGCAATGAAATGGATGGTATAGAGAGTTCAACTATTGCGGTGTAGCTAATATTTTACACATATGGAATAGATTCTCAGGGGGTCATATGCAAACGACAACATATTGATAAGACAAATATAGAAAAAAAATGTATATATATATATATATATATATATATATATATATATATGAAAAAAGAGAGAGATATCCTGGTATAAATTATAGTCTAAACTGGTGAATATTCAAGCCTTGTTAATAAATGAATTGATGTCAAGTTCTACGTTCATACCATACGGAAAATATGTCTGTAGCTCATATATCCAGAAGGTCTCCAAACAAGAGACACCTCTGGTCATGGCTCCGCCCCTCCAGGGTGGAATGTATCTATCAATAACCACGAACTGTGTTCCTTTAAACATGCTATTATGATGTAATTTGTAATGTCTAGGGACCGTATGCTTAGTGTCACCACTTTTAATCAGAGCGATGTGTTCAGCAACCCTGATTGAAAAGGAACGAATGGTGCGACCCACATATTGTTTACCGCAATGACAGGTAATCAGATAAACGATATAACCGGTGGTGCACGTACAAAACTGTTTAATGAAGTAATTTTTATGTGTAACAGAAGATGTAAAATCAACAGTCTTGCATGCAATACCCGAATTATGTTGGCATATGGTAAATTTTTTTGGAAAAACGATAAACGAGTAGGGGGGTTGATGACATTTGGAGCTATTTTACTTTGTAGGGTGGGGGATCCTCTAAAAATGACCTTGGCCTGGTCAGGTAAAGAGGAATTAAGAATACAGTCATTCTTAAGGATATCCCAGTGTTTAGAAAAAATTGCTTTAACTTGTCTGTACTGAGTGGAGAATGAGGTGAACATTGCCCACTTAAAAGTATCGTCACGATCTGGTTTAGATTTAACTTCCAGTAAGGACTCCCTATTAACTCTCAGGGCTCGTTGGAATTCACGATCTACATCTTGAGGGTCATAATTTTTATCCAGAAACTTAGTCCTTAAAAGGTTAGCTTGTATTTTAAATGTCTCAACATCCATACAATTTCTACGTAGTCTTAATAATTGACTGCGTGGAACCGAATCTAACCATGATCGATGATAACAACTATCAGTTGGGATAAACCCATTTCGATCAGTGGGTTTAAAGTATGTTTGGAATTCAAAACGTCTATTTTTGATCTTAATCTCCAAATCGAGGAAATTGATCTTATCAGTGCTTGCAACATAGGACAGAGAAATGCCCCTGTTATTTTTAAGATGCTCAAAAAACGCTTCTAATGACTCGACACTGCCATTCCATAGGAGGAGGATGTCGTCAATATAACGTGCCCACAAGACCAGGGAAGAAGTCTCATGGGCATAGACGACATCCTCCTCCCACTTGGCCATAAATAAATTGGCGAGGCTAGGGGCGAATGTAGTGCCCATACCCACGCCACATGTCTGTAAATAATACTGTTGGTTGAACCAAAAATAATTGTTTAGTTGCAAATTCCAACAACTCAATGATAAAGGAGCATTGAAAAGAAGCAATGGAAGGTTCCTTTTCAGGAAAATTTCGGACGGCCTCAATACCCTTATCTTGTGGTATACACGTAAAGAGGGATGCTACATCTGCAGTAGCAATGATGTAGTCCCCCTGTATGTCAAGACCCGTTGCTGGAGCGCATGACGTCGTCGCACGATGTTGTAATTGTGTGTCTGAGCGGCATCCTCTAAGCTCTCTCACTGAGCATATTTTTTAATTTTCATATTTTTTTAATCTGTCTTTTAAAGAATTATTCGCTTTTTATACCGGTATCTGTTGACCCCTTCTTTTATAATATTATATATGGAATATACTTCATGTGTATTACATTCAGAACTATGGAACGCATGGTCTCCACCAGAAACACTCCCTTACCATTATACAGGGTTTATAGTGAGGGATGGAACGCACGCCGGTCGGCCATATGGCCCCAAAACCGGAAGTAGTGTGAAACACATCTGGGAATCGATTCTCAGCTTTGGGGTCACATTACCTATATATATCTTGACGGCTGCAATGGAATGGCCCCACAGACGATGTCTAAGGAGACTAAACACGTCGGGTAGGATTCCATTGCCGCCATTTTATGTACCAAAGCGGTTTTATCTACTCAAATGTGAGTTTTTCCAATTTTTTAATACATTTTGTGTAATTTACGGAATTACGCTATGTGGCCCCTTTGTTCTTTTTCCTTTATCCATTTGGTATCCATGTAAAATGGGCCATCACCTTTAAGAGATACACCAGTCCATGGATGGTTGTGGTTTTCGGTACAGCTTCCAGAGGATTCCATACTGGTAGTGGTCATTTTCACCACACAAGCTCGTTTGACCCATTAAACGTAGGTTCTTTTGGGTTCAAAAGTACTGGTAAGCCTCCATATTATTGGTGGTGGTGTCTCTTCATTTCAAGCTTGCACCTATCAAGATTTTTACACAAAGTTACTTTTTGGGATTTTTCACCTTACAGAAATTTAAATGATAGACAGAATATCGACCAAAAATCCAGAAAACACACATGATACAAATGTTATAAATTGAGTTACAGTTCAGTGAGTAAAATAATTATTTGATCCTCTACCAACCAACAATAATTCTGGATCCCACAGACTGGCTACAGTAGGTGCTCATGTGGTACACAGATTACTCTTGTCAATATAAGAAGGTGCTCCTAATGACAACTTGTTATCTGTATAAAAGACACCTGTGCACAGAATCTCTTTCTTCCATTCAAACCTCACCATCATGGACAAGACCAAACAGCTGTCAAAGGACATCAGGGACAAGATTGTAGACCTGCACAAGGCTAGGATGGGCTACAAGACCATCGGCAAGAAGCTTGGTGAAAAGGAGACAACTGTTGGAGCGATTATTCGCAAATGGAAGAAATACAAAATAACCATCAATCGCCCTCGGTCTGGAGCTCCATGCAAGATTTTTCCTCATGGGGTAAGGATGATCATGAGAAAAGTGAGGGGTCAGCCCAGAACTACACAGGAGGAGCTTGTGAATGATCTCAAGGCAGTTGGGACCACAGTCACCAAACAAACCATTGGTAACACAATACACCGTCATGGATTGAAATCCTGCAGCGCCTGTAAGGTCCCCCTCCTCAAGAAGGCACATGTACAGGCCCGTCTGAAGTCTGCTTAGACTACTTTCACACTGAGGCACTTTACAGGCGCTATAGCACTAAAAATAGCGCCTGCAAAGCGCCTCTCCTCTCACTCCAATGTGAAAGTCAGAGTTCTTTCACACTGGAGCGGTGCGCTGGCAGGACACTAAAAAAAAGTCCTGCAAGCAGCATCTTTGAGGCGCTGTAAGAGCGATGTATACATCGCTCCTAAAGCGCCCCTGCCCATTGAAATCAATAGGCAGTGCCGGCAAAGTGCTGCTGCAGTGGCGCTTTGTGGGCGATTTTAATCCTTTTTTCGGCCATTGGTGGGAGTTAAAAGCTCCCGCTAGCGCCCAAAAAAACAGCTGTAAAATAGCGGCACTTTACTGCCAACACCCCCTACGCCCCAGTGTGAAAGTAGCCTAATGAACATCTGAATGATTCAGAGAAGGATTGGGAGGAAGTGCTGTGGTCAGATGAGACCAAAATTGAGCTCTTTGGCATTAATTTGATTCGCCCTGTTTGGAGGAAGACAAATGCAGACTATGACCCTAAGAACACCTTTCTTGCAGTCAAGCACGGAGGTGGAAACATGATGCTTTGGGACTGTTTCTCTGCTAAAGGTACAGGCCAACTTTGCCGCATTGAGGGGCCAATGGATGGGGCCATGTATTATAAAATATTGGATGAGAACCTTCTTCCCTCAGCCAGAACACTGAAGATGGGTCGTAGATGGGTCCTTCCAGCATGACAATGACCCAAAACATACCGCCAAGGCAACAAAGGAGTGACTCAAGAAGAAGCACATTAAAGTGGGGTTCCACTCAAATTTTTAACTTAATCTTACCCCCTTCAGTTAATTGCATAGATGTTCAAATGCCGCACGAAATTTTTTTTATCGCTGTAATTACCTTTATATTGTACTTTATTGTGGCGCTTCCTGTCTCTCCTCCCATGGGAGTAGGCGTGTTTATTGCCTTTCCCCGGTGCCGCACTGTCTCCTGGGAGCTTAGTGTCAGGCTTCCCAAGATTCAGTGCGGCAACAATGATCATGCTTGTGAACAAGCTGTGAATGAACAGCATTCACCGCATCCCGGAAATCAATGCTTGTGGGCTTCATATGCCCACAAGCAAGATGGAAACAGCCAGCATCACATTTTTTAAGTGATTCTTCAGTACAAAAACAGACAGAGGCGGAAATATTACACCCAAACTGTGAGTATTATTTTGGGATTAGCAAAGTGTCTCAATGACCTAAAAAAAAAAAAAAAAAAAAAAAAAATTGGTCGCCGGACTCCCGCTTTAAGGTCATGGAGTGGCCTAGCCAGTCTCCAGACCTTAATCCTATAGAAAATGTATGGCGGGAGCTGAAACTTCGAGTTGCCAACCGACAGCCAAGAAACCTTTAGAGAAGATCTGTAAAGAAGAGTGGATCAAAATCCCTCCTGAGATGTGTGCAAACCTGGTCACCAACTACAAGAAACATCTTTTCTCTGTGCTTGCCAACAAGGGTTTCTCCACCAAGTTCCACATCATGTTTTGCTTGGGGATCAAATACTTTTTATTCACTGTACTGCAACTCAATTTATAACATTTGTATTGTGTGTTTTTTCTGGATTTTGGGTTGATTCTGTCTCTATCATTTAAAATACACCTATGATAAAAACTATAGACCCTTCATTTCTATGTAAGTGGGCAAACTTACAATATCTACAGGGGATCAAATCCTTATTTTCCCCACTGTAGGAAGCAGAATGACACACACTTCCTATTGCTAACATAATATATCGTTTCCTGTGTGAGATAAAACAGGTGTTTTCTCATTTCATCACCTTCTCATTCTTACAACAGAATTATATTCTTAGAATTCCATTTGACAAATCACATCTGAAAAGTGTGAGAATTCTAAACTATGCAGACGGACAGGATTTCATGGTGTAGTATAGATATAGAGAACATGATAAGCAAATTTATAGAATTACACCTGCATGGTAGCGGGGTGAGGAATGGGAAGAATTTCACACTAATTTAAGCTAGAACTAAAAAAAGGAACACCTTCTTATTTTCCAGTCTTACCTGTGGTGTAAAAACAACATCAGCCCACGCAGCTGCTATGGAGTGGAAGGGAGACCCATTGTGGAATTTTGTTGAGGAAATTTAAACAGAAAATCTGAATTCATAAGAAAATTACACATAGTACTGATTATTGTATTACTAAGGATTGCAGAGGTTGCTGTAGTCAGTGACCCTGTATTCACTGTGACATCAGACGTATAGGAGGAGACTTCAGAATGGTTCTCACCAGTCACAGATCCCCTTTGCAGGTCGTCTACTAAGATGAATTTGTTTAGCCATCTTCGTAGTGTAGATTTATTACCCTCAGAGCTTCTGATCATCCTGGACAGAACTGAAATGGTTTTCTTTTGAATGAGTACTACACCAACTTTTGAATGAGTACTACATGCCCTTGAAATCTGACAGATTTGGAGTGTTTTTGCAAAGAAGAGTGGGCAAATATTGCCAAGTCAAGGTGTGCCGTTCTGATAGACTCATACCCAAAAAGACTGAGTGCTGTAATAAAAAGCAAAAGGTGCTTCAACAAAGTATTAGTTTAGGGGTGTGCACACTTATGCAACCATATTTTTTAATTTTTACTTCCCTCCACCTAAAAGATTTCAGTTTGTTGTACAGTTTATAGGTCACATTAAAGGTGGAAAAAGTTCTGAAATGATTTATCTTTGTCTCATTTTTTTACATCACAGAAACCTGACATTTTAACAGGGGTGTGCAGACTTTTTATATCCACTGTATTAAAGTGGAGTTCCACCCACTTTTACAACTCTTCAGCATCCCTCACTAAACTGTGCACTGTAAACAAATTGGATATTTTTTTATTTTTTTTCTCAGCAGCTACTGTATATCTGCTGTATTCATTTTTCACTTCCTCCTCCCTGGCCGCGGCCCATCGTATCATTTCCTGTTTGCAATGCCTTCTGGGAAGGGGCGGCAACTTCCTCTGAAACTGCCGTTGCTATGGAAACCTGACCTGAAACCTATTACACTGCTTGTGCTGCACTGAGCATGTGCGAGATCTGCAAGGATGAGATCCAGGAAGAAACACAGTCTGGCTTCAGATGCCCACACTTAAGATGGCCACGGCCTGCTGTAAGTTTCTAAAATAACAAACTACTGCTATAAACTAACAAAACAGACTTTAGTTTACAGACTAACTTTACTAGAATACATTAAGCTTGTGTATTATAGGGGTATTTTTATTTAAAAAGTATAATTTCAGCCGGAACACCACTTTAACTGGGTTCTTCAATTGTGTCTTCTTATTGACTGATGTGATATCTCTACCTTTACCTAGTGTGACCACTTTTCTTATGCTCTTTCTCCTGGGAATGCTGAATATTTGAACCTTTGCTTGCCAAATTTAAACTGTGAAGGTTGTAGCACAAAAAGCTATATTATATCTCTGGAAAAGAATTTCCTAATTAATAAAACAATTGCTTTGGGGCCCCATAATTTATAGTTGCGCCCCTGAATCTCACTCATTGCTGAGATGTGTTGTTGTCATCCTCCATTGAGAAATTGAACACAATGATTGATACATTTTCCCAAACAGTACAACAGCTGACTGAATTTTTTTAAAGAAAAATGTATTTAGCATGTCTTCATAGTATAGATCTATTATTACCCTTACAGCTTCTGGTCATCCTGGCCAGCACTGAAGTTCTTTTCTTTTTACTGAGTACTGGTTATGATTAAAGCAGAGCTCCAGTCGTTTTTGTATTTATTAAAAGTCAGCAGCTACAAAAAGTGTAATAAACACACATTCCTGTCCCAGGATCCAGCGATGTGGCCTCCCGAACCCTCGGTTTTCTCCCTCTCCTCAGTGCCAGCATTACAAGTGTGGGAACCTGGCTGTCACAACTTGCAGCTTCACAGCCGGGTGCGAGTCGCGCTGCGCCTCCTCAATGGCTGGGCAATCTTCTGTGACCTGTGACGTGTCCCAGAAGATTGCAGGGAGGGAGGGGGAGAGGAGAACTTCAGTTTGGATCGCCTAGACGGCCCGAGCGAAAGTGGGAGTGAGTACTTGTTAAAGTTAGGTACCCGTTCCCCCCCCCCCAAAAAAAATTACATGCCCAATGTGGCACAGAAGGTGGGAGGAGTGCTTAAAGCGGAACTTCCGCTATTGGGTGGAGCTCCGCTTTAAGCACATGTCTGCGTGAAACGCGTTGACACTGTTCCCTGCTTGTAAAGCTGCGATGTTTAGCTTTTAATGGACTATCAATAAAATGGTTAGAAGCTTCTACATCCCTGAGTGCAGGTATCTGTCTTCCTTTACATTTTTACTGAGTACTACACACCATCTCTTCCAACACTTGCTTGCTATGAATTTGCACTGAGGTTCTGAGATCTGAGACGATGAAAAAGATTGGTGAGCTACTGGGGTTAGCTGTATAATGAAAGTTAAAAGTTAATTCCCTGCACTGCTGCTCTTCCCTGACCTCCTCCATGCTCAACCCTGCTCCTGCAATGTACTGACTGTGCTGACGGATCTAGATAAAGGCATACTTTATGTTATGATCAATGACAATAGGTGGTCACCAGGGGGCCCTATCAAATTTTCCACGATCTGTAGTTGCACCCCTGAATTTCACTAATTGCTTAGATGTGTTTTTGTCACCCCCCCCCAACGACAATCTGAACTCAACAATTGACCTATTTTATCACACAGTACAATGGCGGATGCATTTGTGCTAATTTGAAACATTCAGTAACATTGTTCAATTTGGTCTGAATTGGCACCACTGACATGGATGAACGAGACCCTCGCTTTCCCTTCATGTAGGTGTGAGTTCAGATCAATAAATATGGAGAAAAAAAATTCCCAAATAATCAAAATTGTTTTTTTTGCTTTCAAGAAAACTTTATTTATTGTCCTCTCTGGTGACAAACACCAAACCTCCAGGCCCATACAGAAGAAGAATGGAGCCCAATTAAAAAATTACAATCAATTCAAAACTTCATAAAGGCTGATATTCAAACCCCAAACCAATACATTCAGTACATAAAAATAAAACAAACTCATTAGCGCACAGTGTCATCAGAAATAAACACAAAATAATAAATAATATAAACTATATTACATATTCAATAGATTTAAATATTTAAATATTACTTAAATAAATATTAATCTGCTTATTAACAATTATTGATATACTTACAAGTTCATATACACATAATAATCCCAGACGATTATGTATATATACAGTTTATATAAAGACTTTTCTTTTTACTGGTATTAAGTGCTATATTATAGCATTCTTAGTCTTAGAATAAAGATCGGGTTGTTTAGTATCAGGGTTAGTGGATCTGTAACATCGGGACTATTGGAAGGATCCGTGCAGGTAAGGAGAGTTCTAGGAGTTCATTCCTCTGCTCGGCCTGCACAGACCCATCCACCATACAATAGGACATAAGGCTCAATTCACAAAGCTAACACACCAGGGATAAGGTTCCTTAATTTCCCAAAAAAATGGAAGTTATTTTCCACCCAGTCCAATGAGATTTGGAAATGACAGTCGCATTCACAGCTGAACCCATTATCCTACTCCTCTCACACTATACAATTTAAACCCCAAATATAAAAAAAAGCATTAATCACACTATGCAAGGAAAGAATTCTCGTCAATACCCGAGAAGTCTACTTTACATGATTCTGTGAACCAACCAGTGATCCATTTTGAGAATCAAAAAATGAAAATTGTGGTGGCCCCGACACATGACGAACATCGACACCACGGAGGGGCCACTGCTGAAAGCTCAGTATAAACAGTGAAATGTTTTAAAACAAACAAACTTTGGGTGACATAGTCACAACGTTGGGTATGGTAATTGGAGGCGCTCCATAGGAGAGATCTTCTCTAACGAGGTACGACACAGGTGCAGGCCACGGGGACGTTCAGGTACTCTATCCTGAACGTGTACTTGCTTTTGTCTTCTGGGCAGGTTTGCTTCCGCAGCACCAGCATGCTTTGGGTAATAAGGACAGAGTTCAAGGCGCTGGTCTCTTTTCCGGTATAGGTGCTGATGCAGTGGTTGCACAAGCACTTGGCAAAGGCCAACTTTTGGGGGAAGCGGTTCTCATCCACATCAATCCTGCAGAGATCGAGAAAAGTTGTTGTTAGAAAAGCAAATCTACATTTTAACATCATCCCTACAGCAGAACTTTGTGATCGTGATGTTGTAGGGTGTCAGTCTGCAAGACTCAGTGGAAAACCCTAATCTACTTGGCTATTGGTAATCAGATGATCCAAAAAGTTGCCTATACGTTAAAGCTCTCTAAAAACCCTTAGTTGGTCTGCTGGGATTTTTTAACCCATCTTACTTTGATGTCACAATAGAACGTGTGGGATTGTTTCCTACCTGTAGGTCCAGGGTGAGATGGAGCGCTTGGATATGTCGGTGATGTTGGAGTTTGCAATAACTTCGAAGTTTGGGCAGCTGACTTGTGGGTTCCTCTTACGCCTTTTGCTCCTTTCAGACATCTCCAGATTCTCCAGCTGCCCCACCAGGTTCACAGAGCTGTACCTCTTCCAGCTCTTCCGGTGACCAACGAAATGCTGCAACACATCGCTTGGGTTCGCCAGCTCTTTGCTGCTGAAGCAATGGTCATGGGACTTCTTGTGTATTCCTCCGGAATGGCAGTGACTGGCTGAGAAAACTGCCAACAACAGTAAAAACCACTGCAAGGGAAAAAAAAATAAAAAATTCAATAAATGTTTTGAATAGTCACTAAACTGACTTGAAATTCCTCAAAAGATGACAATTACTTTAAGCCAGCCTAACTTAACCAGAGGCTGCTTGGGGTTCCTTGATCAATGAGCAAATTCTGCCTCTTCGATGAATAACCACTCACAAAAATTTTCTTTTATAGCTACCAGTAAAGGTGAGGGATTTTTCCCAATGGCCACAAGTGTGAACATATAGTAATTATTGGCAGGGGCTCCCTAAGACCGGAAGGCAAGTTCAAGGGTCGCCCATGTTATTAAGGTTGAGAAAGACTAATTTAAATAAATATACATGAATATTTTGTCTATTTTTACCGTGTTAAATAGTCTACATCCAATACTGATTCTATATTTCATGCTGTGTTATGAAAAATCACAATACGCCTTAATAAAGATCGGTTAAATAAATTTAATAAAGTACCTGAAAAATGGTGGATATTGCATTAAAAAAAAAAGAATATTAAAAGAATTCCAACAACTTATTTGGAGAATCTTCTATAGCTGATGGTTTAAAATGTATCCTAAACAAGTAATTCACTCAAATATTTCAAAGTGCAGTACCCCTATTAGACTGTAGGTGGTGTAGTGCAATTTGACACCACAGTCTATTTAAAGCATAATTTTTCCCTCTTCCTCTGCTGTGGCCCCTAAAATCCATCACAGTGCCCTGAGCTATCTGAATAGACAGTAGAGTCTCCATGCAAGGAATTTCAAGAAAAGAAAATGTGGATTTGTGAAGAAGTAGGGATAACAGCAGATAGACTGAGATGAGCAGAGACTTACCAGTGATTGCATGGCTGACAATGGATGGTTGTGCTTTGTCCTTTCTGCTCAATGGAAAGTTCTTTGTTATAATCCCAGAGAGGATTTTGGAGCCTTGTTGAGTGTGTTGTGGTCCTGGCTGGGAGCATTTTTATAGAGGACACCAGAAAGGTTCTCCCTGCCCTCGGAAAATCCAGGTGTAGAGGACACTGCCTCCTCCTACGTAGGGGGAAGTGCCATTTACAATTGTTCCACTTCCTTGTTAGTTGCAGGTAAAGTTGCGAGAAGAAATTCACTCATTCATTCCAATCTATTTTTATTTTTGCAGCATGTATGCAAAGCTGCAAGGTTCCCTGCAGGGGGAGCAATGCTCCATCACACCTTGTCGGCCTCAGGCACCTTGCTCAGAATTTCCACACCGTGCAAAAGTTGTTTGGTTTAGGATTTAAAATGTAAAAAAAATGAAAAGGTGAAGGTGCTATTAAAGATACATTTCAGGTATAATGTGTTCCAATTTTTTTGTGTTAAGCCTTTACGGGTGCCAACGCTTTTTTTTTATGGCATCCAATTTGAACTTGAAAAAACAGGTTCAAGAAGCGCCGGAGCTTTTCTTGCCTAAAAGTTTCAGATTGAATAGTATGATTGACTCTGTTGTAGCCATGACAGTTTGTATCATTTTAACAGTATAGTATTCTTTGCTGTAATAGTATACATTTCCCCCAAAACTTGCTGTTATGTTGGCAATTGGTGGCAATTGGTTGGCAAATGGGATTTTCTGGCTTGAGGCTTTCAAAACATGTGTAAAAAATTGTTCCACATGCCCCTTGACTCCTACCCTGACCTTTAGGCTTCCCCTTGTTTACTATAAATCAGGGGTCTCTAAGTTTTGTAAACAAGGGACCGGTGTACTGTCGTTCAGACTTTAGGGGGGCCGGAATGTAGACAGTTTGAGTAGAAAATAGTAGTATGAGTGGTGTAGTATTAGTAAACAATGTTCCACCTTTAGTATTAGGTGGAGGAATAGTGCCCCCTTATTGATGTCAGTGGAAGGAATAGTGCCCCATCATTTCAGTCAGTGAAGAATTGCTGCCCTGTTGTTGGTGTCAGTGGGAGGAATAGTGTCCCATCGTTGGTGTCATTGCAGAATTGTTGCCCTGTTGTTGGTGTCAGTGGGAGGATTAGTGCCCCAAAGGTAAGCAAAACGCCGTAGTTTGGAGACCACTGCTCTACATGCTTAATACTGAAAAACCCTTATCACCTGGCCCTAATCCTAATACCTAACCCTGTCCTATGAATCATACCTAACCCCAACCTATCCCCCTCCCTATCGTGTGTTCAAGAAAGGTGTTTGACCAAATAAAGTGCATAAAGTGTCCATAAATAGCCGCCAGGTGTTTTCGACTGGGTGCGAAATGGGTTTAAAACCAAAAAAGCTTCTTATAAGTCCTGCACCAAAGCAAGAGTGTTCAACGTGCACAGGGGGCACCTTTATCTGTGACTACCTGTAATGGGGGTCATATGAGTCAGGTGAGTGGGCTGTGTGCTTAGTATTGGTGGAAGGGGACACTGAACACTCTTGTTTTGGTTCAGGACTTAAAAGAATTTTTTTGGTTTTAAACCCATTTCGCACCGTCGAAAACACCTGGTGGTTGTTTATGGACTCTTTATGCACTTTATTTGTATCTTGCAACTTAATGTCATATGTTTAACCTTGCACTTTATTGATTTATGGTCCTAAAAATAGGGAGCGCAGTTATTAATTATTTGCTTGCTGTAGGTGCTTATTAGTTAGTGTAGCTAGAGTTTGGCTGCAATTTGTTAGTGTATTTAAATTTGCTAGTATACTTCCCTCCCTCCAGTCTGACAATGCTGCTGTCCAAAAAGTGCTCCCTGTGCTCCTTCATCCAAAACTGGGGCACTCTAATACAGGAGGCGTGTTACAGGCCAGATCACCAGGTAAAAACAGAGGGGAAAAAGCCTAAAATAAAGGAAAACGAATAAAGCTACCACATGTTATGATTGGTAAATGGCAATATTTTACATTTGGTTTTGGGTTTAATATTGCCGTAAGCATCCCATATTGGTGTTGGTAGTATGACACTGGGGGGGCAGCAAGACTAGGGGGAGAGAAAAATAACAGGACAAATAATAGTAAAAAAAATGGTTCTGTAAATAGGTTCTCATCTAATACAATGAGAATTCATCGAATGCATCGGACGATCAAGCATGTAGAAAAATAATAACATTTCCAAATATTGAGATTCCAACATGAGGCAAAATCATCCTTGGTAGATGGCCATTAGTGATTCAATTAGGGTGGGTTGTTTTAGGACCCATTTATGGAACCCCTTATAACTGGGAATTCAGCACAGGGATGGTGGGAACCCCTCATAACAGGAACAGCAGGTGTACACACCCAGGAACTCAGCACAGGGATGGAGGGAACCTCTCATAATGGACACAGCAGGTGTACAGACTCAGGAACTCAGCACAGGGATAGTGGGAACCCCTAATAACAAAACAGCAGGTATGCAGACCTGGGAAATCAGCACAGGGATGGAGGGAACCTCTCATAATGGACACAGCAGCTGTACAGACCCGGGAACTCAGCACAGGAATGGTGGGGACCTCTCATAATGGACACAGCAGGTGTGCAGACCCAGGAGTTTAGCACAGGGATCTCAGGAGTCCCCAAGTGATAGAAAAGACAGTCAGAAAGTTCAACTCTATAACCACCAAACACTGAGATTTCAGGTTTAGCTGACTAATGCTAAAAAAAGATGTGTCCCCTTAATTTACTATCCATGTTGAAATATATCACTTAAAAATAGGTTTATATTTGCTCATGTGTGATGTAATTTCAGGAGTGTCTTGTTGCTCTTCTAATCAAGTTGGCTGGGTGCCATAACCCTGTGTTTACTGGCTCCACACACATGCACTGATTGTGTGGCATCTGTGCTTGCACCAGCAACATAAATAGTCTGCTCCGGCAAGATAACTGTTTTACCAGCAAAAAAAACTGCTTCAACAAAATAACTGTGGACAAGTAAGATATCTGTCCTTCACCAGCAAGCCATTTCTCCTCGGCATACTCTGGCTCCCAGGCTGCAGTCTAGTTCCACAGCAGGGAAGCTGCACCCTTACCTAAATATTACTTCCCTCTTATCTAGCAGGTGGCCCCACAACTCCAGGAATTACAGTTTAAATCTGAGGTTGCTCACACAGATAGGTCAAGGCAGGTTCACTTTAAGAGCACCAACTAAGAACAAGCAAGTAGCCAGTAAGGTCTGCAACTTTGAAGCCATTAGAACAGCATGGAAGCCAGGCTATTAGCTTTTTCAGCACAAATCAGAAATTGCAGCATCTGTGTAGGGTGAGCAGAGCCAGAAAAATCAGCACAGAGGTCTCACCAATGGTGTCCCCAAGAGACAAGAAGACACTATCAGGGGGTAAACTTTCCAGCATCTAATAAATACTGAACTATCAGTTGTAGGTGGAGTGACCTTTAAAACAAGTTGCTTCATGACCTTTTGATCTAAGATCACGTGCAAGATCTGTTTTTATCAGTGTCCAGTAGGAGTGCTCAACCGTCATTCTGACCCTCTGGCTGGTATGATGGTGGCCCTGAGGGACCTTCCTTGTGGGTAGAAATCCAAATCAAGTGCCGATGTCTTGCCGAGAAAGTTCCCCCGACGGATAAGGACCCCTCCTCTACTGCGCAGGCGCAGTGCTTGAGCAGTAGGAGCAACAAGGGAGCCGCCGAAAAGAGCCGAAGCTGGACACCTGAGTCAGCTGTACACGGCGCCTGCGCACTACATTCTACCCTATGTCCACGTTAAAGCCCCACCATCCAAGTGGACATAGAGTTAGAATAATAATATGCCGAGCGCAGCGAGGCCATGCCCGAAGCGCGGCGAGCGTAGCGAGCCTGCGAGGGGCCTGTTACAAACTCTTTTTTATTAAAATAGTGTTCGCACGCAGATGCCGTGTACAGCTGACTCAGGTGTTCAGCTTCGGCTCTTTTCGGCGGCTCCCTTGTTGTTCCTACTGCGCAAGCGCTGCACCTGTGCAGTAGAGGGGGGTCCTTATCCGTCGAGGGTAACTTTCTCTGCAGAACACCGGGTAAGGTGGGGGTCAGTAGTACCTCCCTGGTGTGGAGGGTGTGACGATATGTGGACCGTGCACCTGGACTGTCTGATTTTTTTTTTTTTTTTTTGTCATGCGATCACTGCCGGCGGCTATAGCAGGCAGGAATGATTATTGTGTGAGTATTGTGTTCTGCTGACACTGTGTTGATGGGGGAATCGTGCAATTTTCTTTCCTTCCTCTCGTGGTGAAAGGAAGGAAAATTGCATACTCTATGTGCTGCTTAAGTCTTCCATGACATTTTGTAACAAGAGGAGCAGTTGTGACCCCCTCTTTCAGCACTTTACATCATCCCAGGAAGGTATCTTGCACAATTAAAAACTTTAGCTGCATCCAAACATCCTCATCAGCATTTCGATAGACACAGAAGAACCTATTAATCAAAATCAAAACAAAAGCATGGCAACTGGATAATCTTTTGATATCTACAATCCATTAACAGGGCAATCCACACCCCAATCTCTCACTCTAAAGGCCCTCGTAAAACTGTCACTTTCTGACTTACCTAGAAGCTTAACACAGGCATCCCTCTTCCTGATGGTATCAGATTTATTACCCATCATAAAGAGTTTAGCTGGAATAGTTGGCAAATACACATTGCTTTCTATCTTTTCTGGTAAAACCAAAAATGTCAGCGTATTTCATAACTCCTGAGATAATAAAAGTACAGCCAGAAAAAAAACATTTATCTGCATCAACTAATTAAAAGCATTTTAGGCTAAACACCACAATCCTGAGCAGATTAGACCCATCACATCTCCTTGGTGAAAGAGCCATCCGATACCCATCATATTTGGATTCATTTAAAAAGTCGTTTCATACTGGACAATAATATACAAGTTACTAGACTGTAGCCTTTAGGGACTTAACCACTTACCTCCAAAAGACTCCCCCCCCCCCCCCCGCTTCCTGACCAGGGCATTTTCTGCGATAGGGCACTGCGATGCTGTACATGAATAAAATCGATGTCCTTTTTTTCCCCCACAAATAGAGCTTTCTTTTGGTTGTATTTGATCACCTCTGCATTTTTTATTTTTTGCGCTAGGAACAAAGAACGACCGACAATTTTGAAAAATAAACAATATTTTTTTACTTTCTGCTCCAAAACACATCCAATAAATTAAAAAAAAAATATATCACATTTCTTCATCAATTTAGACCAATATGTATTCTGCTAAATATTTTTGGTAAAAAAAAATTCCAATAAGCATATATTGATTGGTTTGCGCAAAAGTTACAGCATCTAAAAACTATGGGATTTTTTTTATTTTTTACTAGTAATGGCGGCGATCAGGTCCAGGGACGCCCTCCCGGCAATTGGCGTCCGCGCTGTAGCCGTCTTTCGGCTATAGCGCGGGCGCGAAGTGGTTTTAAATTATTATTTTAAACTATTAATATTGTTTCTAATGCACTAACCTAGAACTTGAAGAATACTGGTCTAGCACTACTAATATGGTAAATCTCTGGATATACCGGTCTGTGGGGACAGTGTGTGTTTCAGACATTTATTTAAAATCATAATGGTCACTGCTGTTATGGTGAAGGGATGATAGGCCAAAAGCTATCTGGTTGCAGGGGGGGGGGGGGGGGGGGTTAACGGGTCAATTGCGTAGTTGACCAGACCCAGCGGCAATCCCTCTGTCTGTTGGCACCATGAGCTGGAAAACCTTTGTGCGGCCGAACGTGGCATTGTCACGTATCAGTGACAGCTGACCAGTCATTTGTCACAAGTTGAAGGTGGCAATGGTCTGGCGTGTCCATCACAGATGGCTCCAAGGGCCCAGCTCCTCCTGATTTCAAAGATGCTGCCTTGTCTATTCAGGGGTCAGGTAGGCAGAAAGCCTTAAGTGTTTAGCTCTCCCTGGGAGTGGCATCCTTGGGGTTGGTCTTAGTATCACTATGGGTTGTGAGAATAGGGCACACCACCACTTGTTTTTCCTGCACGCCTCATGGGCTAGGACATTTGACCGAGAAACAGGCCATTTTTGTTACCACGTGATGTGTGACCCTTTGGTTCCTTTCTCCCCTGGCTTGTGGGGGTCTCTCTTCGGAAGATCTGCTCACCCAGTACTCGCTGGTCAGCTTCAGCTGATTATGAGGAGCGGGGTCTGCTGGGCCTTTTGGCTGGTGGACCCCCAGTGAGCCTTAAAAAATAAATAAGAGACTCATTAAAATAAGGGTTTAATTTCTTTAGCTTCCATGATGAAATGTGGAGGATGACATATGAAACAAGCGGAAGCTTCATCATTGCCCAGGCGTGACACAACTTCAGGTGTGTCTTCCAGTTGGTCAAGTGCCAGACTTCTGCAATCATTGTCACTCTCATTATTGTCTCCTCACACAGGATGCTGATAGTTCTATTTACTAATCAGGAGGAGGAGGAGGAATAAAGCAACTGAATTAAAGAGTGATGGCTCAATGCAGAGTGTGTAAAGTATGCAATGCCTGGCCAACCAACAACTGCGCTATCCTTCATGTCCCCTCCTAGAAACACACTTTTATACAAGCCTTGAAGGGGATCTGTCAGCCTCCACTAATTCCTGACACGTCAGAATATACAGAAACAACCATTCTTGATCCGCAGCAATGACTTTGCCCGGGTTCGAGATGATGTTATCTGTCTGCTGCAGGCAGGAGAAAGCATTTCCTCAGTCTCCCCTTCCCTAGTGATCGGACTGTAACTTTGTAGCAAATCACAAGATGAGAGACTGCAGCAGGGGCTGAAATGTGTCAGATGTTCACTATGACCAAAGAAATAGTAAACGATGGACTACATGGGCACCACATTAACTACATATTAAATTAGAAAATGTCATTGCTATTGTACAACACATTAAAAAGTGTTTTAAAACCAATTACATATCATTATTGATTGCACCATACCGTAGATGGAAAAGCATAAGCTCTGTATCTATTATATACTTCTCGTTCAGAATACCGATTCAGCATAATATTGCGAGAGGAGGTACCACCATCCTTGTGCAATGCCTCTACATGCTTCGCGGTCACCCACTTCCTCAGGAGCAAACGAAGATACAGCAATAACTCTGTTCTGAACAGAAGTAAAAAAAAAAACAGATATAAATAGTATGCACTTATAAGGTTATGAACCTGGTCACCTTTGACTAACATACTAAAATTACAAACAGTTATTACGAGAGAATAAGATGTCACAACAGTGAAAGATACATCACTGGGCGGGTGTGGAAACATGAAAAAGCAAGACAGAAAAAGGGGAAAATGCCCAACTCCTAAATGTATTAGATCACTGATTGCTATAGAATACTATAAAGACGGGCCTTCAAACTCTAGTTCTCAGAGGGTTGAACAGAATATACAATCACTGGCTACTTTATTAGGTACAATTGCTTGCTAACAGAAGTCGCTAATCAGCCAATCACATGGTAGCAACTCTATGCATTTAGGCATCTAGATGTGGTGAAAACGATCTGCTGAAGTTCAAACTGAGTATCAGAATGCGGAAGAAAAAGGATTTAAGTGACTTCGAACGTGGCATGGTTGTTGGTGCCAGACAGGCTGGTCTGAGTATTTAAAAAACTGCAGATCTACTGGGATTTTCACACACAACCATCTCTCAGGTTTACAGAGAATGGTCCAAAAAAAGAGAAAGGTGTCCGTTTATGAAACCGTGAACAGCAGTGATCCCAAGAATCGCCGCTGAACTCTGTTCATAAATGGTTTATGAAACAGAGATGATCGGGGGAGAACATGTTCTCCAACGATTATCTCTACACACTGAGAAGCTGCCATTGACTGACACAGAAATGGGCAGTTTATGAAGGTGCGATCTCAGCACTTCACTGGCGATCTCTGCCAGAATTCACCCTCTCCGATTCACCAGCTCAGAGTTGATGAATTGGGGAGTGAGAAGAGAATCCCGGGGGAAGGTGGAAGATTTTTTACTTCCTTCTTCCTCGATCAGACCCCCCCCCCCCCCCCCCCCCAAGACAGTAACTACGTCCCCTAGATATATATCTAAATTATATATATAATTTTTTCTTTATCATGTAGGGGGACTATTTATTTTATTAACATGAGGGGGGCCGTCTGTCAATGTACTGAGCAGTGATAATTTATCACTGCTTGATAAACGGACTCGTCGGTGTTTCAGTGTATTTCCGGTACTGTAATCTTGTTATGTCTCACAAGATTCCAGTATCAGGGGGCGTTCTCCACTGTTTGAAGAGTTTGTAGATCGCTTCACTTCACAAAAGAAGAAGCTATCTACACCGCTTCATAAACTGGCACTCAGGAGGAGAGAAATCTCCACTGTGAATGCCGGAGAACGGAGTAGCCGATTTTTTCCACCGCTTCATAAATGGACACCAAAATATCCAGTAAGCGGCAGTTGTGTGGATGGAAATGCCTTGTTGATGTCAGAGGAGAATGGGCAGATGATAGAAAGGCAACAGTAACTCAAATAACCACTCGTTACAACCAAGGTATTCAGAATACCATCTGTGATCACACAACACATCAGACCTTGAAGCAGATGGGTTACAGCAGCAGAAGACCACACCGGGTGCCACTCCTGTCAGCTAAGAACAGGAAACTGAGGTTGCAATCCACACAGGATCACCAAAATTGGACAATAGAAGATTGGAAAAACGTTGCCTGGTCTGATGAGTCTCAATTTCAGCTGCTACATTCAGATGGTAGGGTCAAAATTTGATGTAAACATGGAAGCATGGATCCATCCTGCCTTGTATCAACAGTTCAGGCTGGTGGTGGTGTAACGGTGTGGGTGATATTTTCTTGGCACACTTTGGGCTCCTTGGTACCAAATGAACATAGTTTTAATGCCACGGCCTACCTGAGTATTGTTGCTGACTATGTCCATCCCTTTATGACTACATTGTCCCCATCTTCTGGTGGCTCCTTCCAGCAGAATAATGCACCATGTCACAAAGCTCCGATCATCTCCCCACTGGTTTTTTGAACATGACAATGAGGTCACCGTACACCAATGGCTTCCACAGTCACCAGATCTCAGTCCAATAGAGCACCTCTGAGATGTGGTGGAGCGGGAGGAATCGCACGGATGTGTAGCCGACAAAACTGCAGCAAAGGCTTAACGCCATGTCAATATGGACCAAAATCTCTGAGGAACGCTTCCAACACCTTGTTGAATCTATGCTGCGAAGAATGAAGGCAGTTTTAAAGACAAAAGGGGGTCCAACCCGGTACTAGCAAGGTGTACCTAATAAAGTGGCGAATCAGTATGTGCAATGCTCACACATCACATTTAGTGGGCTGTTGATAAAGGTCGATGCCACCTTGGCTAGATGCGCACTTTCACCATTTGTTGTGTTAAAGGGCCTAAGGAATTAGAATGATACAATATCATAATGACAAGGGGTAATAGTAGCAATTGGTGTTTAAAGTGGTTGGAAACCCTCCAATACAACTTAAGCTCTTTGAAATATAGATAGCACAGGCAGCTGATCGCTGCCTGTGAAAGGGCACTCACTGTTTTAGTTGCCATAGAAATCAACCTGCAGTGTTTAGTGACGTCAGCCGCGTTTGCGCATTAGGTATATTGATTAACAGCACACTATGTGTGCCGTTTCTCTCTCCCCTGCATGCCATGTCATTAGCTTCCTCTGAGAACGGCACAGAGGTCAGTCTCGCGATGCATCAATGGATTAGCTCTGTTGCTGTAGTAACAGCAATCGAGCTAGAGGCTCAGTTTCGACGCTATGGTGCATGCGCGAGATTTGGACAGGGAAACATAGTAAGGGCGGAAATGACGTCCACAAACTATTCAACATACAGGAGTTACAATGGCGCGGCCAATACCCGTAAGTACCCGGGCCGGAGGAAACACAGAAACTCAGGTATGGTAGGGAGGCGCCTCCCTTTAAAGTTTGGAGGAAGAAGGTGTTTCCTGGTTCCGGTGGGAGGAGTTGCCATCTCTCAGGTGCTGTCCTGAAAGACGCCTTGGGAAATAAGGTATTTTCAAAGCTAGTTTTTTGCCGATTTTGATGTGTATCGCTTTGCAATACTTTAAAGCATATGTGTGTGTATATATATATATATATATATATAAAAAAAAACGTACTGGGTTTACTTCCACTTTAAAGTGATTGTAAATGATCACCTTGTAAAACAATCCATTTAGATTAAAATATAAATGAAAGGCAAAACATTTGTGTATAGATCCAAAAAAAACACTAACAAAACATTCTAAAGATCTCCCCCCCTAGAAAAAAAAAAGTGATCACATTCTCTGTTCTCAGCTACATAAGAGCTGGGGGGGGGGGGGGGGGGTTGGGGGGGGGAGAGACAGCGGTAGACTGATCGTCCCAGTTAAAGACTGTGCAGTGGGTGTGTGTCAGCAAAAGTCTGGTCATTGTAGGAAAGAGCAGGCCGAGTTCCCAGCATAGGTAGAGAACTGACCACGCCGTGCTCCCCTGCTAAGTGTGGTCAATTTTTAATAGGAAAGCAGGGGGGGCTGGCAGGAACACAGAGTATTTCACATAAAGAAAGCAATTTAAAGAAATTAGGATAATTTTTTTTCATGCAAGTACATGGTACAGCAGGCACATATCAGGAATATGAAATGTTGGGTTTGCATACTCTTTACAAAATCTAGGTTAGTATCCCCTTATTCTTGGCTTAAAAAAAATGCCCCCAAGAAGATCTACTATTACTCCCATCAGCCACCACTTGAGTCTATATCATAAATATGACACATCGCTGATTCAATTTATAGTATTACAGATAATCAAAAAAAGACCAACATGGCAGCAACTGGGATAAAGCAATCCAACAAAGGGAAACAAAATGGATCAAACAATTTAATACTACAATCCCCCCAGGATTAAACAAGATGTTGTCCTATAAACCATTGTTATAGATATTAACATATCAAACTCACTGCATGTAAATATTGGATGGTAACTGTCTTCCCCCTGTGTGCTCGTTATATGTGGATTCATGTCTATGACCAATTCTCGATTGCCATATTATGATTAAAGATAATACAATTGTTAAGAAAAGTTCTCCTCGTTTTCTAAAGGCAATGATTTGGGCATTGGCTCTCCCTCCACAGGTACAAGTTTGCAGCCCTGTAGCGGGTGCCTGGAGCATGGGCTGCACAAGATCCTCATGATTTGACATGGCCCAGGTGGGCATGCACACAGCCAAAAGGCATAGGGACCTTCGACAAGTGTGTGGACCGCTCAGGCTCGATAGGGAGGGGGTATGTAAAGTGCTGACAGGGGATGGAGCCCGTCCTGGCTCCTGCAAAGGTTAATAGAAGGAAGGGTGACCCCTGGAAGTCGCACATCTATGATGTCCTGCTGCAATGAATGGAGTGGCCACCCCATTCATTACAGCAGGACACCATAGATGTGCGACTTCCAGGGGTCACCCTTCCTTCCTTGAAGAGGCAGAGGGAGCCTGGAGAGTTAAAATGGGTGGAGGATTGCCTTAAAAATGTATGGAAGACCACAGAAGTGTTCTCTACTTAAATCTCCTTGCAGCCCAAAAGTCTTAGGAGAATCTAAAGAGCATGTCCATAAACCACATATTTCTGCCATGTGAAAAGTGGAGGGTAAGTAGAGGGCAACAAAGTGGACTTGGGCAGACAGGTGAGGACTGAACTTCAGGGGAAGGGGACAGAGAGCAGGGAACAGAGGAGAGGAGTGAAAAGTGGAAAAGGAACCACATCAGGTAGCAAATTGGAGAAAATAGGGGTTGGGGAGTAAAGATCGGCATGAAGCAGAGGAGAGGGGTGGGAGGAAAGGTGAGATGAGGGCTGAGCAATAGAAAATGGCGTGTGGGGGGGTTTGAGCAGAATGGCCAGAAAGGAAAATGAAGCGGGGAGAATTGAAAGGAATGGGAAAAGATGAGGGACAGAGTGGAGGGTAGAAGGAAATGGCGAGGGAAGAACATTACAGGAGTGGTGTCAATCAAAACAGAGTTTGCAGGGAAAGGAAGCGAGCAACACTGAGCAAAGAGCAGAATGTAGAAGAGAGATGTGGGGGGAGAGAGATGTGGGGGGAGAGAGATGTGGGGGGAGAGAGATGTGGGGGGAGAGAGATGTGGGGGGAGAGAGATGTGGGGGGAGAGAGATGTGGGGGGAGAAGGAAGTGGTGGATAGTGAAAGGCTGGAGTATAGTGTAAGAGTGGATGGAGAAAAGTAGTGAAGGGTAGAATGCACAGGAAAGAAAAGTCGTTGATTAAATATGAAGAGAGTGGTGGGGAGCAGAGTAGATAGACATGAGTAGTAAGGAGTAGTGTTAATTTTGGCAGCAAATTTCGATTTAGTTTTAAGCTGGCCATACACCATACAATTTTCCTGTTCAATTTTCTTTAGATTTACCTTCAACTATGTAGTACAAGGGCCTGCCTGATTGCATCCAAATTGAAAGTGTTTAGGTTTGACCTCCTATTATATGGTTTTGGTAAATCTAAAGGAAAGTTGAACAGGAAAATTGAATAGTGTATGGCCAGCCCAAGTCTTAGGACTAAAATAGCATTTTAGTTTTAGTTACATTTTGATCTTCTGCAATTGTTTTAGTCGTATTTAGTCGACTAATTCTCCAGTACATTTTAGTCGACTAAAATCTCCAGTACATTTTAGTCGACTAAAATCTCCAGTACATTTTAGTCGACTAAAACTCATTTTAGTCGTCTAAAACCTAATGGGTGTAATTAAATTATAATGCATTAGTTAACATTTCTCTACAATTTCCAAACTCATTATATACTGCTGGAGTGAAAAATCTAATATGTTATTTATTATGGCATTGAAGTATGAACATGCACTACAGACCAGTGTTAATTCTGAAGTCAAATGTCAATTTAGTTTTAGTCTTTTGCCTAAAATGGCATTTTAGTTTTAGTCCCTTTTTAGTCTTGACTAAAATTACATTTTCGTATTAGTCGTATTTTAGTCTAATTAACACTGGTAAGGAGGAGTGCAGGGGACAAAGGAAGGAAAGCATATTAAAGAGAGTTGTGGAAACAGAGTGGAGTGGCAAGGATGAGCATGCAGGGGAAAGCAGTAGGGAAGACAGTGGATTAGAGTGAAGGGTGGTAGGGGTCAGGGAGAAGAGAGGCCCCCAAAAGAGTAGTGGGGTGCAGAGTGCAGGAGAAAGGGGCAGGGAGGACACTGGAATAAAGAGGAGTGGTAGGGAGCATGGTGGAGAGGAAAGCAGCAGGTAGGAGAGTGGTGAGGACCAGAGTGCAGAAGAAAGAGGTAGGGAGCACAATGGGTTTGAGTAAAGGCTGGTAGTAAGAAGAGAGGAGAGTGGACAAGTGGGGAGAAAAGTAGGTAGAATGGGGTAATGAGGAGCAGAGTGCATGGGAAAGGGGTAGGGAGGACAATGGGTTAGAGATGAGTGGAGAGCAAAGTGGAAAGCAGAGGAGGGCAGCAGGTAGTGGAGCGTTGGAAGGAGAGTGCAGGTGAAAAGAGCTGGGAGCAGAGTTCAGGAGAAAAGAGTGGAGCGCACAATGGGTTAGAGAGTAGTAGAGAGTGGTAGGGAGCAAAGTGGAGAGCAGAGTACAGCAGAAGGTAGGAGAGTGGCGGGAAAGGGGCAGGAAAGAGAGTGCAGGACAATGGTTTAAGGATGACAATGGGTTGGGGGAGGTGTGGAGAGTGGTAGGAAGCAGAAAGAAGATGAGAGTGGAAGGAGTGAGGAGTGATAGGGAGCATAGTAGATCATGGCAAATAGTGAATTCAGAGGAAGGGGGCACCGAGGACAAATGGATTAGAGAGGAGTGGAAAGTGGTGGGGAGGAGAGTGCAGAAGAAGAGCACAATGGATTAGAGATGAGTGGAAAGCGGTACGGAGCAGTGTGGATAGCGGTGGGGAGGAGAGAGCAGGGAAAGGGGGAAGGAAGGACACTGGATAAGGGAGAGGTGGAGAGTCGTAGAAAGTAGAGTGGAAAAGAGAAAAGCGGGTAGAATGAGGTAGTGAGGAGCAAAATGCATGGGAAAGGGGTAGAGAGGACAATGGATTAGAGAGTAGTGGAGAGTGGTAGGGAGCAAAGTGGAGAGCAGAGTACAGCAGCAGGTAGGAGAGTGGCAGGAAAGGGGCAGGAAGGAGAGTACAGGACAATGGGTTGGGGGAGGTGTGGAGAGTGGTAGGAAGCAGAATGAAGATGAGAGTGGAAGGAGTGAGGAGTGATAGGGAGCAGAGTAGATAGTGGCAAAAGGTGAATTCAGGGGAAGGGGGCGCCGAGGACAATTGATTAGAGAAGAGTGGAAAGTGGTGGGGAGGAGAGTACAGAAGAAGACCGTGGATTAGAGATGAGTGGAAAGTGGTGGGGAGGAGAGTACAGAAGAAGAGGACCGTGGATTAGAGATGAGTGGAAAGCGGTACGGAGCAGAGTGGGGAGGAAAAAGGCAAGGGAAATGGGCAGGGCGGACAGTGAATTAGTTGTATTTAATTAAAATCGTCCAGTAAGATTTTTATTTATTTTTTACGACAAAAGCTCACAAATCTAAATGCATTTTATAGGCTCAAATGTTCCCCTTCATCAGGGCTTGAATGCTGATCGTAAATTTACAAAGTTACTGGGCAATGGTTGCAAAGTCAGTGAATAGTAAGACAGTGCTTGGGGGTCACTAGACTGACAGCTGTGTCAGCATTCAAGCCCTGATGGGGAAGGGAGGGGAGGAGATGTAGGCTCCCAAATCGCGTTGGCCTAAGCCCTTCTCAAGAGAAATAAAATCTCACTGGACTCAAGTTTTGTGCCACACTCATCCTTGTAATTTACTCCGGGGCATCAAAAAAGGGATTTCATAAAGCTGGATACTAAACATTGAGAATACAAAAGTAACAACTTGATGCCCTTGTCATCCTTTACCCAGAACACAAGGTTTCAGTATTTTCATGAAAAAAACAATAAAAGAAACTGTTTTATCAAAATACTTTATTTCCGGGATAAATTCCCCCTCCCCAAATAGGTCTCAAGTCAACAGATATACAACCAAACGAAGAGCGATGCGGTGCCTTCTTAAAATGTCCCTCGCTGTGACCCCTTTCCCCAATCACATCTTTACTGACTATAAGGGGCCAATTTCATACAAACATCGAAGTTTTTCGTCAAAGAATGGAACACAAAAGAGAAAAACAAAAATGAATATATATATTCCTGGTCTTCTCTTCCCACGAAACCAGAAGAGGGCGAAAGAGCGAGCTGGAGGTCTGGGGCGTGGTTTCCTCGGAAAAAACTTGTTTTCTCACCAGAGATGAGGAAATTTCTAATTAATAGAAAAAAAAAAGTAAAAACAGGCATTCGGAGAAGTCATGCGACAGCTGATTATCCGAAACGCCAGGCACCGTCCACTTCAGTCCAGTGTATCCCGAGATGGCAAAGGATGGCAGGCAATTCATGGTCTCCTCGCGCTGGGCATTTCCAATGAATAGGACAAAACTTTGCAGCCAAAACTAAAAAAAAAAAAAAAAAAAAAAAAGGGGAGTCCAAAATCCACCGCGACCGCCACAGTCGCTCTCATAACACACAAGTAAATTGATAAGTTCATCAAGACGGCAAATGGGACACCTGCGGCTCTGAAATTGTTGGGGAACAGCAAGTCCTGGCGTGGGCTGCGAGGCGTGCTGAGACTCGTAGTTCCCTGGCAGATTCTGGGTGGTGGGCCGGTAACTGTACTCGGATGAGGCAGCCTCGCTATACTTTGCCGGGTATTTTGGCCCGCTTACGAGCGATGGCATCCTCCACAGCTTTGAGCTGTTTAAGAAGTTCCTCCCTGCGTGATAACGTGCTGGGTTTCCCGGGCTTGGCCCCTGCGGCTGGGGCGGCTTCAGGAACTTTGCCGGGGATGCTGGTGACTTTGCTGGAGCTCTTTGGAGGTGGTGAAGTAGGACGTTTCCTAAGAAAATGAATTACAATGAATTAAAGCACAAGCCATAGGAATTACACTACTGCGTATCTAGATTTTGTATCAGCAGCTGTTTAGCACTGGTGTTAACTGTACTGCCCGAGATCTTAAAAAATGAAACATAGAAATACATCCGAAGAAAAAAAAAAAAAAAAAAGTCAATTGTGCCCTTTCGTTAACCTACCTGTCGGGCTGAATGGGGGATGGCTTGGCATTTGGAATCCGCTGGCGCTCCGGTTTTGGTGAAAGGGGCTTCCCAGGCTGTTTACGGTCTTGCGCTACAGCAAAGAAAAAGAAAAAAAAAAAAAAAAAAAAAGTAAGCCACAAAGCCTCCTTCAAAGCATTAATAGCATAATGGATGCGCCTCTACCCAAGCAGCAGTGATGTCACTACCTCCCAGCGATCTGACTGGTCACCTTTTCTGAGAAAATGTTAGAACTAAAACCTGTAACACCGGGGAAGCCGACCTTTCAGGTGTGTCCATCACCTACCTATAAATCTGAACTAATAAAGCTAGAAACGGAAAGGAGATTTGAGAACAAGATGCTTCCGTCATGACTCATCTCAGGGGGGTGACCTCATTATGCCCGGTCCATCTAACCCAGGGGTCTCAAACTGGCATCCCTCAGGCTGTTGTGAATGTCCCATCATGCCCCTGCCTGTGGGAGTCATGCTGGTAACTGTCAGCCTTGCAATGTGTCTCATGGGACATGTAGTTTCGCAACAGCTGGAGAGCCGCCAGCTTGAGACCCCTGATCTAACCAGTCTGATAAATGTTGCCTAGACCTCAGAGGATGGTCACCTGACCTGGATGGAAAACAGCGCTCATCTCTGGTGTGTGGGAAAGAAAACCTAAATCCATCTCCAAAATCTAAATCCTGTGGTCCAAAACCCGTAGTCCCAAAACCTTACAGTCCCTAAAGCCTTAAAGTGATACTAAGGTTTCTTTTTTTTTCTTTTAAAAGTAACAAATATGCCATACTTACCTGCTCTGTGTAATGGTTTTGCACAGAGCAGCCCAGATCCTCCTCTTCTCAGATCCCTCCTCGGTGCTCCTGGTCCCTCCCTCCTGCTGAGTGCCCCCACAGCAAGCAACCTGCCCCCCCATTGGCTCACAGCTTTGATGGACAGTATCAGGAGCCGATGGCGCCTCACTGTTGTCTCAGCTAATGAGGGGGGAGAGTCCCAGACAGCCAAGACTCTTGTGCAATATCGCTGGATCGAGATGGGGCTCAGGTAAGTATTAGAGGGGCTTCTGCACAAAAGTTTTTTTTATTTTATCTTAATGCATAGACTGCATTAACCACTTGCTGACCAGCCACAGTACATTATACTACAGCAGGTCGGCTTTATTGCACGAAACAATGTACCTGTACGTCATTTCGTACAATAGACAGCGGGGGCGCATGTGCTGATTGGCCAAAGTGGGAGCCAATCAGCGGGACCGACGGACGCGCGCCCCCCAGAGAGGCAGAACAGGTATCTGCCTATGTAAACAGGGCAGATCCCTGTTCTGACAGGGAAGAACACAGTGATCTTGTGTTCCTAATAAGCAGGAACACAGATCTCTGTTCATCCATTGAGTCCATCCCCTACACAGTTAGCAAGCACCTCCTAGGGACACACCTAACCCCTTCCCTGCCAGTGTCATTAGTACAATAACAGTGCATATTTTTAGCACTGTTCATTGTAATAATATCACTGGTTCCCAAAAAAGTGTCAGTTAGGTGTCCGATTTGTCCGCTGCAAATTCCTGCTAAAAATCCCTGATCGCCGCCATTACTAGTAAAAGAATAAAAAAGCCACAAAAATATCCCATAGTTTGTAGACGTGATAACATTTGTGCACAACAATCAATATACGCTTATTGGGATTTTTTACCAAAAATATGTAGCAGAATACATATATTGGCCTAAATTGATGAAGAAATGATTTTTTTTACATTTTTTTTATTGGATATGTTTTATAGCAGAAAGCAAAAAATAGGTTTGTTTTAATTTCAAAATTGTCTTTTTTTTTGTTTACAGAGCCAAAAATAAAAACTGCAGAGGTGATCAAATAACACCAAAAGAAAGCTCTATTTGTTGGAAAAAAAAAACATAAAATTTATTTGGGTACAGCGTCGCACGACTGCGCAATTGTCAGTTAATATAACGCAGTGCCGTATCGCAAAAAATGGCCTGGTCAATAAGGGGGTAAAACCTTCCAGGGCTGAAGTGGTCAAGATAAAAAAAACTTTTGACTTTAGAAACACCGTATAGTTCCGAAACCAATAGTCCTACAATAAAACAAAATCTAAATTCTAAACTGCCTGTAAAAAAGGTAAAATTGTGTCTCACATACAATACACAAAAAAAAATTGCCTTAAAGCGAACAATTGAAAACCATACAACTATTGAAAAACAATACAAACAACTGAAAGAGAGGGAGGGCGGAGGAGGCAGGGCAAGAGAAGGTTCAGTGTAGGATGAAATACTGCTTTAAACCCAGTCTTCTGGGTGAAACATGTCAGAAAAGGAGGTCCCAAGAGGGAACTGTGTTCATTAGTCTTGAGCAGTAAAAATGGCAGCATTTGAATACAGGAGTTAATTTTTCAGGGAAGGGTAAACAAGAGCCCTGATTGGCCACACCCCAAGCCTTCTGACGACGCTATTATGGCGAAACACGTAGAGACGGGGTTACGTGGTTAGTGACGCTACATCCAAGTGATGGAGTATCCGGCTGCTGGTAAGCACGCTGAATCTCTGTATCGGGAGAAGGCGGCCGGAGACCTACCATACACGGCTCATATGGCTGGGTGCCGGCTCTGGCGCCAACAAATGTGAGTTGTAAGTTTGCTGTATCTTTTTATTATTATAATAAATGTAAGCCTGGCTGTGCTACGGGGGAGCATGTCTGCCTTTTGTTTATACTGCCTTTAAGCTATTCATTGGGTGATTAGCGGAGGTCTAGAGAGAGCTACTGTTTGAGTGAACGCAAGCTGACCCATAACAAACTGGGTCTTAGAATCTGTCTCTGAGCCATTTATCGGGTGAGGCATGGTGGTCTGGAGAATGCCATTGTCTGAGTAAACGCAAGGTGACCCACAACAAACTGGGTCCTAAAATCTGGTGAGTGGCAGTGTGTGTTTAAGGTGGCGTGGACCACAAAAAACAAATGTCAATGGCAAGATTGTCTGCATGAAATAGAGCACTATTTGGAGGTGGCGATTCACCAGTGGTCACATGGTGGATGTTTTTACAATGGACTATAAGATGGACATTTTTGTTTATATATTAATTTAGCATGCTATTTGGTTTATTTGCGATTGCTTTAAATAAAAGTTTCACCAGTAAGGAGATACCTAGCGCCCATCCAGTATAGGACTTTTTAGCATTCGAATACTCTAAGGCTCCATTCACACGATCGGAGCACGCGCGTGGTTCTGTGCATTTTCACGTGAAGAAAATAAATGGGCTGGAAAGTAATTTCTCTGTTTTACAACCACCTCATGCTACTGCTCTGGCCTACCAATTGAAATCCCGATGGACAACGAACGTAGGGGAGGTGACGGATGAGGAATGGGAGGAGGTGTTAGCAACATGTAAATCTGTATCCCCCAAGTTGTCCGGCTGTCTCACCCATCTATACATACTACACAGGTCCTATTTAACACCAACCCGCCTAAGTAATGGTCAGATCATAACCCAGCATGTTCCCAGGTGTGGCAACCCCAGGGGCACATTTTACCACCTGCTATGGTCCTGCCCTTCTATCCAAGGGTACAGGACACAGGGGGTCAACTTTCTTCATGACCGTATGGGTTCCCCTCTGACCCTATGCCCTCATCAATGCATACTGGGTCTCCTCTCCACCCCTGAGGAGGACAAATATCTAAACACCTTTTTACAATGGTCACTGTTCCTGGTTAGAATGCAAATAGCCAGGACTTGGATAAGGGAGTCGCCTCCGACTATCCAACAATGGATTGGGGCTATTAATGTCACCTTCCCCTATAAAAAAATATTGTATAGGAACAGGGGCTGCCTGAACAAATGTCATAAAATCCGGGACCGATGGTTAGAAGATGCTTCCACTTGTACTGCAGAGGGATGAACCCCCAACCAAGAATGAATATGTTACTTAATGAACGTATGGCATGCTTTGCCACATGTATCCCCCACTTATGCCCTCCCGTAGGTATATCCGGCTCTGCTAACATGCACTGGGATATTTGGTGTTCTCCCTCTTTTTGTTACCATTTCTTCTTTTTGTGTGTAATGTATTCTGTTGCATTTAAATTGGTATTCTTAGCTAAAATGCTCTCCAATGGTTTCTATTCTGTATGCATATGTCAACGTACAAGTCTTACGATTGGTGCCTGTTGCACTTTGTATTTGCCGTCTTTTTTTCTAGACACAATAAAACTTTATTTTTTGATTAAAATGAATGGGCTGCCCTATGTGCGGGAAACCCTCAAAAGTCGCCCCCGATTCTTTGAGAAAACGCTCCTCATCATGCGTTTTGGTGCATCCTAAAATGCACGCATTTGTAGATGCGTCTGCAAAAGGGCAGCAAGTTTCGGGAAAGTGCGCAATTCTGTGTGTGTTCCTGCAATGTATAAATGTGAACCTAGCCTTAGTGCTGTCAGCTTCTCTATTTTCCTGGATGTCTTTGGCATGCAGGGGATGAGCCCCAGGGCATGGCGCTTAGCACCGGTGTCCTCGGAGGGGGACCTGTATATGGGCTTTAGAGCAGCGCATAGCATCTCTTCAACACTCCTTTTGAGGTGAATGAATCTATTTTATTTTTGGGGGCCCATTCACATCTTTTAATTACGGTAAAACATACACCGCCACCACGCCAAGAGCCTGCCTAGGTGTAAGATAAGAGAGAAAATAATTTTCAGAGTTTATTTTACTATCACCTCTGAATAAGGAAGAGGACAGAATATTGAAGGAAAAAAAAAAAAAAAAAAAAGGGAGAAACGTTACATATAAAAATTAGAAAAACATCCTTTTATTGTATCGGGCGCATTATATTACGTCTGTTCAGGATAGCATCTCTAAGTTCTTGAATTTGCATATACTAAAATAGACATATATGTTTATTTCTTGCCTGTTAAAATATCAGTTTTTCTAAAATTAAAGTGTTTACATGCTTGTTACGTGCAAATAGTTTATTTGAATCTAAAATTAGGTTATTCCATTCAGAAAGGGAACCTCGCTATGTCAGCATACGGCTAAAAATACTGCTGATGTGTGGAATAACAATCCGCCATAAGGAAGGCTGAGCAGCATGTCAGCCGGGCTTGTGTCAGATGAGGAGATAAGGTCGGCGTGCGAAAAAGACAGCTGCCCCGGGGAGATCCCATTCACCTGCAGCATCCAGTCACCTAATGTCGAGGACAAGTTCTAGTTTGTTCTATGAGCGCGGTACAGAGAACACGGAGCCAGTCTCTGCACCAGAGGAGCGTACACTCTAGTGTTAGCCTACAGTCACACTCTATTTTTTTAGCTCTGACATATACTGTAGCGCTGTACAGGGAACACTGAGCCAGTTACATTCGTTTCTGCACCAGACAAGTATACACGCTAATGTACCCTCACAATCACACATTGTCTTCTACATTTTTATAGCTCCAACATATACCGCAGTGCTGTACACAGACACAAACTCATTCACAGTACAGTGCTTTGGAATGTGTCATACACTATTACACATTTATATAGTTCTGACTGTGGGGGGACATTAGCGCGTACAGCACTATGGTATATGTCAGAGCTATATTAATGTACAATAATAATAGTGACTGACTGTGGGGTGACAGAGTGCAAGCTCCTCTGATACAAAGCTTGATGTGACTGTCCCAGTGTTCTCTGTACAACACTGCAGTGTATATCAGAGCTATATAAATTTATAATAACAGTGTGTGACGGTGGGGGGGGGACAATAGAGTGTACAGGACAAGTACAGTGCTTTGGAATGTGTCATACACTATTATTACACATTTATATAGTTCTAACTGTGGGGAACAGTTAGAGCGCAAGCTCCTCTGGTGCAGAAACTGAATGACTGGCTCAGTGTTCTCTGTACAGCACTGTGGTATATGTCAGAGCTATATAAATGTATAACAGTGTGACTGTGAGGGGACATTAGCGCATAAGCTCCTCTGGTGCAAAGACTGATGTGACTGGCTCAGTGTCCCCTGCACAGCACTGTGCTATATTGTTACATAGTTAGCTTGGCTGAAAAAAAAATACACAAGTCCATCCAGTTCAACCAATAGAAAAAGAAAAAAGCCCACACAAATAGAAAACCTCTATTTATAAATGTATAATAAAAATAATAATAGTGTGTGACGGTGGGGGGACAATAGGAACATAAGCTCTTTCTGTTGCACAGACTGATGTGACTGGCTCAGTATTCTCTGTACAGTACTCCGGTATATGTTAGAACTATATTAATGTATAATAGCGTGTGACTATGGGGGGACATTAGAGTGTAAGCTCCTCTGGTGTAGAGACTGATGTGGCTCTCCGTGCAGCCCTGCAATATATGACAGAGTCATATAAATGTATAATAAGTGTGTGTGACTGGGGGGAATTAGAGTGTAAGTTCCTCTGGTGCAGAGACTGATTTGAATGGGGCTTTCACTCTTCTGTATTGTATTTATATGAAGAATGAAATTTACTGCAAAGATCTCTGCAATAAGAATTCAACAGAAAAACACTTTCCAGTATGAATCAAACATTAAAATATCAGTTTTGTGCAGAGTGGCCCTTTAAGGTGTACTGCCCTCCCAGTGTTCAGAGGAATAGATATGAGTTGTGTGTCATACTCACCCCGCTCTGGGGACAGGTTGGACTTTTTAGCAGGCGGTGAACTCGGCCGGTCTTTATCAGAAGGTTCATATCTTTTCCTACTCCCTTTATCTGTGCCCTGGAGGAGGAAAAGAGAAAATTTTATGAGACAGAGGCAGATGGAAGAGATACAGCTGGGCTCAACCTTGCATGGGACTTACTGCACCAACTGGAGGGGTGACAAAGAATCCAGACCGCAATGACCTTCATTATCCACACCAGATTTTTATTATATTTAACTAGTTGTGGACATCAAATTCACATGGAAGTGTACATTACACTTTAGTTTTAAAAAGCTTTTCAGAGAATCGAATAATTGAAGCTGAAGGGTTTACCAGCCAAGGCCGCCCTCGTGTCCCCTTTAATTTGGCATGGCGGCAGAATCTCTGAAAAGGGCATCCTTGGACCCCCACAGCTTCTGAAATTGATGACCCCTTAGGAGCCACTGACACCAGTCCCTTGGACACGTGACAGTGACTGGGCCCAGGAATTGGCCGCTAGGCACAGCACTGTCTAAAGTGAAAAGGTCTTATGTTCTCCAAGAACTGGAGATGCCAGGTGCGCCTGTTAGCTGGAGAGGAAGCGCTGGCAAGGGGAGTATATTGGGGGGGAGGCCTTTGCACACACACAATTTCAGGTTCTGTTTAAGAGCAATCATAGTTCATTTGGTTAACCAGAAAGATGGATTATATCCTAGATTGTAAGCTCTAACGAGCAGGGCCCTCTGATTCCTCCTGTATTGAATTGTATTGTAACAGAAATGTCTCCCTCATGTTGTAAAGCAATGTTGGCGCTATATAAATCTTGTATAATAATAATAATGGGCGGCACAGTGGTGCAGTGGGTAGCACTCTCGCCTAGCAGTAAAAAGGGTCGCTGATTCGAATCCCAACCACGACACTACTTGCCTGGAGTTTGCATGTTCTCCCTGTGCCTGCGTGGGTTTCCTCCGGGTACTCCGGTTTCCTCCCACACTCTAAAGACATGCTGGTAGGTTAATTGGCTTCTGTCTAAATTGGCCCTAGTATATGAATGTGTGTTAGGGACCTTAGATTGTAAGCTCCTTGAGGGTAGGGACCGATGTGAATGTACAATGTATATGTAAAGTGCTGTGTAAATTGACGGTGCTATACAAGTACCTTAAATAATAATAATAATAATAATTAGGTTTCTGATTTTCCGGGCCTGTCCCGTCCCTCACTACAAACTCTTCTGTGTATAAAGCAATCCGGTGCAGGAAAGTACAGCTCGCCGTCTGTGTAGTGTGGTGTGGTGTAAATGGGCTTTCCAGGCCGCTCCTGTGGTTACCTGGATAATATTCACCTTGGACAAGTGCCAGGGCTCGCCGTCTACTATTGCTGGTTAATGACAAATTAGAAATGACTGAGTACAGGGGAGGAATTCGAGGAATGTGCTGCTGCTATGGAGTGAGCTGCATAGAGTGCCAGATGAGAAAGCTGCCGCTGTAATACAATAGTCAGGTGTATACAAATTGTGGCTCATAGCCCTCGCTCGGAACCACGCTCAGTTTTGTGATCTATTCACCTTATATCTATATGGCATGATGCGAACATTATGGTGCAACAATTGAAGTAGTAAAGGGTTCTAAAAAAACAAAACAAAACAAAAAAAAACCTACATACTCACCTAAATGCTGCAGCTCTACCATGTCAGCTCCAAGCTCGAGATCTGAGCGATCGTATCACCACCGATCGTTCAGTTCTATATCTGCTCCGAGCTGCCTTTCTAGTGCTCACCGCAGCGCTTTGGCAGGGGAACTGGGGATCCCATGATAAAACGATGAGTATGGTGTGACTTCTCTAAACTGTTGCCCAATAATCGACTATATATAATCTGCTTGGGTACTGTATGAGCAAAGCACAGGTTTTCTGTAAGATCTGAGCTAGGCTCAGCTAGACTACAAATAAAGAAACCTTTAGATTAAATTACATCCTGATAATACAAAGGGACATCATCACCTTGCTTAGCAGAGTCAGTTTGATTTCCTTGTGAGCACTGAAGCCGCTCTGGGCTGGTGGAGGGGCAGCAGGCTGAATGGATATTTTCGGAGTGCTGACCGGCTTCGATGGCTTTGTGACAGCTGGTGCTTTTGCCGTCAGTGCAGCGGGATCCCGCACGCGTTTGTCGTCTTCCCGCACGCGTTTGTCGTCCTCCCGCACGCGTTTGTCGTCCTCCCGCACGCGTTTGTCGTCCTCCCGCACGCGTTTGTCGTCCTCCCGCACGCGTTTGTCGTCCTCCCGCACGCGTTTGTCGTCTTTAGGCCGCTGGACCTCCTTTTTGGTTTTGTCAGAAGGACCTAAAAAAAAACAACAGACATAGATGCAAATGAATAGCGTGTACAGGGTGACTGGTCTCATTTCTGCACTATCCAGAAGTCTTCTGCAGGTGGCCTGTAGTGGGTGGAGCCTGCTGGGCCCCTCCCACAGCTCTGCACAGGCTACGTACAGCACATCAATGATGTCACTGCTGCTTCTACAAGGTAATATCTGGAATTGCAAAGAAGTTTTGTGCACACAAAATGGATTTATATCCCTTGTAGATGGTGAAGTCTGTAAATAGGTATGTATATACATATTTTTTTACACAGGTTAGTTAGCATAGGTGTTACGAAGGGGGAGGGGAATGTTTTAAAGTGTTACTAAACCCAGGAGCCTGCATTCAATATATCTGGTCTCCCACAGTACACAGAACATGGAAATGCAATTTTTTTAGTAAATAAAAACTGACAAATACATTTTCTCATCAGCAGTATGTATCGGTCTTGTGACTTCTTATCAGTGTCTGGTTAAAGCTTGTAGACGTTCACATTCTTCCCTGATTATCCTATGAGGCTGCAGGAACCGCTGACCCTCCATTTGGACAGTGCTGATCACATGCACTCTCCCAAGGAAATAAAAATACTCTAGCATTAGACACCAAACTGTGCATGTGCAGTTTGCCCGCAAGGCTCTGTTCTATCAGGAGATGGTTTGGAGACTGTGGAAGAAGGGGAGGATCAGAGAAGACAGGATCAAACAGCCTTTTTACACAATGCAGAGGATTAACCCCTTAGGTTCCACGGTGAGTATAACAAGTAGGCTTTACTGTATTATATAGGCTGATTTTACTGTTGTGGGTTTAGTAACACTTTAAGGCTAGTTAGGAGTAAGCTGGAATTCCACTATACATGCAAGTTGTTGTGCCTATAGTTCAACTTTAATGTTGACCTGTTGCTGCCCAAGTAACACAAATGTGCATCAGCAAAGGGGGTAGGCTTTAATGTCAACATGCCACACATACGCATCCATGGGCAGCAGAGCTTTTTGTGCTGAGAGCTTGCTCACTGTGTGCTCCCAGCACAGGGACAGAGCTGTCAATGACAGCTCTTGGTCTCCACCATTAAATTAGTAGCCAGCGGGACCAGCTCCCAATCATTTGGCCACTGTGACAGCCAAATCATAAGGGCGGATTCTTCTTGCCCCTTGGTGTAAAAACAATGGTAAAGGGATGCTGGGACTAGGCAGGAAGGGGTTAAGATAAAAGTGCCCAGTTACCTTTTTCTTTCTTTTGCTGTGATGGAGTCGGTGATCGAGAGCTTGCCGAGGAGATGGGGCTGGCGAGGTCGGCGTACATGTCATCTGAGTCGGCACTACGCACAGAACTGCTGCTGGAGGAAACACTGGAGACAGAAGAGACGCTGCTCACACTGAGCGACCTGGTGAAAATACAGAGAAGGTGAGTGAGGGGGGAGCAACCCCACAAGGCAGACTTCAGGGATACAGATAACCTTCCTAAAAAAAAAAAAAACCACAACATCTCCGTATTAACTAGACAGCAGACACATGGAGTTACGTCAATGCAGCAATTTTTATTTAATTTATTTTTTTTAACTTTGTCCTAGTGACAAGACACAGCTCTGCCTGATCACAGGTTAAAATGCTCCCCAATGCAACAAATAGAAAAAATACACAAAAAGTCAAATAAAACACAGACTAACCACTTGACAACCGGGTCATAGTCAAAAGACATCAGTTGGCAGTGGAATTCTGGGGTTATGGTTGCAGCAATATGCCATAACCCCGGTAATTTTTTATTTTTTTCTCAGCCAGCAATTCTCTAACAGATAAAAGTGGTCTGAGTGGCAGATTCGCCACTTCCTGGTGGTTCTCGGGCTAACCTGGATGATCGGCGAGCCCGGAAACCAATCCGGTGATTGGTAACAGACATAAGCAGGGGAAAGAAGGCCTCCATCCATCTCTATGGTCTAGGAGGACCGGAGCGGCGACATGATGTTACTTTCCGGTTCCAGACCAATGTAATCTTTTTTTTTTAAAGCACTAGGTTTTATTTTTATATATCTAATGCTTTACATTATAGTACACTACACATTATATTTACACTGCTTATTTCTATCACAAGGGATGTTTACATTCCTTGCAAAAGGAATAAAAGCGATAAAAAAAAAAAAAAAAAAAAAAAAAAAAAAAATTCTAAAAGGGAAAGTGTAAATATATAAAAAAAATTTTACAAATTAAAAAAATTAAAAATAATGCACCTCGTTCACGCGCGCAGTGGTGATCGCATATGTAGGTCACGCCCCATAGGTAAACGATGTTCAAACCACACATGTGAGGTATCTCCGCGACTGCGAGAGTAATAATTCTAGCACTAGACCTCCTCTAACTCTAAACCTGTAAGCGTCGCCTATAGAGATTTTTAAGTACCATAGTTTGCCGCACTTTCACGAGCGCGCGCGATTTTAAAGCAGGACATGTTGGGTATCCATTTACTCGGCGCAACAGCACCTTTCATATGTAACAAAAAAATTGGGCTACATATTTTTTTTTTTTCATTATAGTGTGCAAAATACCGTGTGACATTAAAATTGCAATGATCGCCATTTAATTCTCTAGGGCAGTGATGGCGAACCCTGGCACCCCAGATGTTTTGAAACTACATTTCCCATGATGCTCATGCACTCTGCAGTGTAGTTGAGCATCATGGAAAATGTAGTTCCAAAACATCTGGAGTGCCAAGGTTTGCCATCACTGCTCCATTTTAGGGGTTTTAAGTAATTTTTAGGAAGAAAAAAAAGAAAAAAAGAAAAAGAAATCAGAATTTTACATATATGGGAGAAGTGTCAGAAATGGCAAGGGGTTAAGGAAACCCTGTCAGTCTGCCCATTAATGCCAGTGTGAATGGGTCCAGGTAAACCCGACCCCCAGGCCATGGTACACCCAAAACATCAGTTCTATTACACTACCAAAATACCTGGTGTGCCTTCCCTTCAGGCTTGCACAGTTGTACTGGCTCAGATTTCATTGCACATTGTGAGCTTCTTACAGTGTCCAGCCTCATTTAGCAGATCCTTCACAGTTTCCTTCCCAACTTGCCGTTCCCTGGCCATCCCTTTAATTCATTGTATTTCAGTTATTTCAATCAGAGGCTCAGCATCACATGTGGATGTTACTTATGGCAGTCTGCATGCAAATTTAACCTAAGAATGCCCACTCCTCCAGACTGATGCCAACCAATTTTGATATTTGCATAACTCCTCCCAAGCGAGCTTCACTGCTTGCAGGAGGAATGCTCTGAGGAATACTGAGGGCGGGTGCTGTGATATTTTCAAAAGGCTACATACAGCACCCTGCTGGGCCCTCCCTCCAGCCATGATCTGCCTGCCCTGCATACAGAAAAGCAGGTAACCAGTAATGACATCATTGAGCCTAAAAAAAAGTATGTAATGAAAATGGAAAGATTTTATTTTAAAATGTCATCATGTTAAAAAGAGGGGAGGGAGGAACCAGGGAAGGCAAAATACATACAGACTAATCTTTTTGCTTTAACTGAGGCGCAGCTTTGTCTCATTAAACGCATCCAGGAAAGGATGCATCTTTTTTGCTGTATAGAGCTCTTCGCCCAAAGCATCAGGTGGAACCCAGAGATTAGAAGGATCACTGCACTAGGACCAGACAGACGGGAGGTCAAGTGCTCACTCTACATGGACGACGCAACGGTGCTCTGTGCTGATCGGCGCTCCATCGACACTCGTCCAGACCTGTGAGGACTTCAGCAAAGCTTCAGGGGCAAAGGTCAACTGTGGGAAGTCAGTGGTCATGCTCTTCGGAAAGTGGTTCCTGCCTTCTTCTGCGCCCATTACTTTCAGCATCAAAAACGAACTTTATCAAAGTTCTTGGGGTCTGGTTCGGAGCTGAGGGCGCAGCCCTGAAGTCCTGGGAGGAGAGACTGGCCAAGATGCGACAGAAGTTTGGAGGTTTGGACTATGGAGCCTCAGAGAACTCACCATCGAATGTAAAACACTGGTACTCCGCAGCGAGATTCCCTGTGTTGCAGTACCCCCCCCCCCCCCCCCCCGGTTATCACCTGCAAGGCCATCACCAGGGCAGTGTTTCACTTCATATGAAGCTCTAAAATGGACAGCGTGAAGTGGGTGGTTATGTTTAAGGAACCTCTCAAGGGCAGTAAGAACACGCCCGACATTGCCACTCTACTGAGGGTGTTCTTTGCTTGCAACCACAGGACTGTGGTTGACAGAACTTTGACGGTAATTCCATGTCCCATTTTTTCCTCCTGCCTCTTGGATGGGACAGTTCCATCCCCTACAACTGGGACACTCCTTGGTATTACTTGGATACTTTTACGTTTATCAAGGAGTTGGGGCTGCATGGAGTTAAGCCTGACTTGTGGAAGCCAAAAACTATCCAAATTGATTAGAGCATTGGACATTGTTGAGACTGTTCCAGGCCTCCCTTCAGACACTTGCAAAGTGGTCTGGAGGAATGTTTCTTTAAAGAGACTCACCCACAGGCACAAAGATCTGGCATGGATGGCAATCCAAGGGGGGTTGCCGCTCAGGACATTCATGCATGCCAGAAACCTGTGCAGATACAGACACTGCCCTTTTTGTATCATCCAGGAGGAAACTGCTTTGCATGTTTTCTGGGAGTGCCTCTTTGCACAGGGCCTGTTGAGGGCCTTGGAACCTGAACTTAAAGACTTTATGCCACAGACAGTCATCACACACTTCGGTGTGCTGAAGGACTCTTTTGTGAAACTCATTCACAGGAGGACATTAACAGCACCTGGCGGGTGCTGTGTTGCTCTAAGGATGCTTTATGGTGCGCCAGAAAGTGCCTCATCCACCAGCGGGAGAGGATGTCCATTGAGGACTGTCGCAGACTGGTTCACAGTCTGCTCAGAGACTATAACTTGATGGACTTTGAGGAAGTGGAGGTTTGAAGATTTTCCCTCTCCCCTGTGTATCCCTGGCAGTTCGACAAAGCTTTGGGCCTGTGAACTCTTTTTTTTTTCCCCCCTCCCTACCCCATCACACCCATTTGCTTAAGTAAAATGTATCTAGTAACACGTTTTTAGTTAATGCTTTTGGGGTAATGCGGCGTCATGCATGATGTGACGCTTCAGGGTATTACTCTGTGCAACACATTAGGCATCATACCGCAGGATGAATGTAATTTATTTGTATGCTTGAAACTGTATTGTTATGTAGTGTATTTATGCGCTGCGTCGCAGTATAGAGCGGAATTTACTCCACTGTAGTATTTGTTTTTTGTATATTTTAATGCAAAATAAAGTATACGTTTTCAATCAAAAAAATGCATCCAGGAAAGGGGAGCGGTTTTCTTTTCCTGGGGTTACAATATACAGTCCAATCAGATGCCCCATAGAAGTTCTCCTATAACTATCATGTTCGCAACACACACCAGCCATTGATGTGTTATACTGTACAGAAAAGGGAAGTAAGTATTTTTTTTGCGCTCGGTCTATATAAGGTTTACACAGTTGTGGTGTAAACTAAAAGTTCATGTTCTAAAAACAGATATAAACCGATACGAGTGAATACCAGTCAACTAGGTGGGAGGACAACATATCCAAAATAGATTTTTTTTATAAACATTAAGAGGAAGATAATGCAGAGCATACCTGGACTTCCTGATTTACCGCCATTTCAGGAACATGCAGAAGAAAAAAGAAACAAGATGCATTAGTGTGATAACCAGGGACAACTAAAATTGAATGCAGTACAAGATTGTTTTAGATCCAGAGCAAATCTTTAATAGGGATTCTGATTTAAACAATAAAGGGCCGTACACAAGGGCCAAAAATTGGGTGGCATTGGCCAGTTTAATAGAAACCAGCCAACATTTGGCCTGTGTGTGTATGGCAGCTGGGTCTGCCGATCGGCACCCAAGCAGCAGTCTAAGTCTTCCCTCCACTCAGGTCTCAGATAACAGCACTTCTCTCTGAGCTGGGCAGTGTGTGACATCAGATTTCTGCCGCATGCTTCTGGAAGTTCATAAAGGCTGTGTAAATTCTGGACAAACAGACGTAAAAGGAGAGAGGGCTTGAGATAAACAAGTGCAACTTATGTAGGATTTATTTCATCTCGGTGTATACCTCTGATGACGTGTACTTGATGACGAAAAACGCGCAAGGTAGGACCTACGCATGATGCAAGCACGCCGAGAATGCCGTGGCCATTTTTAAATTGTTTGAGAAGCTAATTTTTGATTGTTTTTAATGTGAGTGAACATTTGACAAAGAAAAAAAGAAATCGTTTAGTTTTTAGGTTACTACAACATGGCTTCTTTACTTTACTAGGGTTCGGGGTTTTATAGAAGCAAACTTGGAGGAAGTCATTTAACCACTTGCCGACCGCCTTCCGCATATATACTGCGGCAAGGCGGCTCGGCTTTTTGTGGGAAAGAGCCAGAATGGGGACCTGTCAATGTAAACAAACAGATCCCCGTTTTGACAGGGGAGGAGAGAGAGATCAGGAACAGAAATCTCTCTCTTCTCCCAGGCAACCCATCCCCCATACAGTTAGAAACACTTCCAAGGGAACACAGTTAACCCCTTGATCGCCCTCTAGTGTTAACCCCTTCCCTGCCAGTGCCATTTATATAGTGATCAGTGCATTTTATAGCACTGATCACTGTATTGGTGTCACTGGTCACCAAAAAGTGTCACTTAGGGTCAGATTGGTCTGCCGAAATGTCACAGTCCCACTAAAAAAAACACAGCTCGCCATTACCAGTAAAAAATAAAAAGTCCCTAAATCTTTTCCCTATTTTGTAGATGCTAGAACTTTTGCGCAAACCAATCAATATACGCTTATTGCGATTTTTTTGCTACCAAAAATGTGTAGCAGAATACATATTGGCCTAAACCGAGGAAGAAATTAGTTTTTATTTTTTTATATATTTTTTGGATATGTATTATAGCAGAAAGTAAAAAATATTGTTTTTTCAAAATTGTCGCTCTTTTTTTTTTTTTTTTGCGCTATAAACAAACGCAGAGGTGATCAAATACCACCAAAATAAAGTTCTATTTGTGGGGGAAAAAATGGACATCAATTTTTTTTGGGTACAACATCGCATGATCGCGCAAGGCGGCTCGGCTGCGCAAACTGACATACCTGTATGTCGCTCTGTACATGTGGTACTGCGGGGGACGCGCCGCTAGAGCTCTATGTCCGCTGGCCACCCACGAATGTCAGTTAAAGCAACGCAATGACGTATCGCAAAAAATGGCCTGGTCAGGAAGCGGGTAAATCCTTCCGGGGCTGAAGTGGTTAACAAGTCACTGGTTTATGAATGTCAGCTGCAAACACCGCCCTGCTCTTTCTGGAGGCTGCTGATGGGATGTGGGGAGTGGCCCATTCTGTTTTTTTCTACAAGCCTCGTTTGACCGCTCTATAATTTGAGGGTCAATTTCCTCTGGTAAGGAGATTTGCCTAGATCACGGTGGTGCTGTGTGGATCCATCTAATACACTGAAGCTGGCATGGGGTTTTCGCTCTCTGACTTCTATGACATAAAGGACTTTTATGAACTTGTGCATTTGTTATTCAGCTCTGAATTTTATCGTTATAAATCTGTGTATTACCGGAGGCCATTCACTTCACTGGGTATATGTAAGGATTACAACCCACTTTAAAGAATATTTTCCTCAACGAGGGTCCAGACAGGTTGAAATTAATTGGAATTGGCACCTTAATATTCTTTTTAGGAATCAGAGATACTTCTAAACATCTTACCTGGATTTTCGAGACGCGGATGGAGAAGGGGACGCGGAGGCTGATGAAGACCCGGAGGATCTGGACACTGATCGGGATCCGGATCTAGAACTGGAGCCGCTGTAACTGCTGCCACTTCCGCTGACGCTGCCACTGACTGTTCTCCTGAAATATTTGAACACCAGTCAGGCGTGCTGAATAAGAGGTAAGCACCAAGTCATACAAAAGGCCCAGTTTGAGTTGTCGTACCTTCTGGGTGGAACTTTCCTCTTCGTCTCTTTAGCTCGTCCAATTCGGTTTTCACTGGTTTTAGGTGGTTCTACCCCAACTTTTGCAGGTTTCGGGGCTGCTGCAGGCGCTGCGGGAGGGGGAGCTTTCTTCACAGTTGGTTTGTCTCTGAACAACGAGAAGAAAAGAGAGAAATTTCCATGTTGTATTTATTCAATCTCAGAGAAGATCCCTGCAATCTTCTACAGAGTAATTTAAAAGGCTCATTTTAGTTTTGGAGACGCCATCTGAACGTCACCTCTATTGCAGGTCGAGAAGTGAAGGCTCCCTTCTGGCATTCATTCCATGCCGCTCCACTGCATTCAGCCTCATTCTACTACTAGTGACATCACAAGACAAGTATTGCAAACTTGACCTCTTAAGCTGGCCATACACTGAGCAAATTTCGTTTGGTTCCTGGCAAGATGGCTGAAATTCGCTCAGCCCAGCACCATCTGACAAAAAAAGATATTGTTCGAGCAATTTCGAAGAAGCCTGCTGGAAATGTTTTTGTCAAACTTAGGCTGCAACTAATCAGGTGCAGGTGTTTAGGCATTCTGACAGCTTCTGTCAGAATACAACAGCCATGCAGGTAGGCTAAATACCATGGATGGAGGAATCGGTTAAGCTGGCCATAGATGGATTGATATTTGTTCGGATCAGCAGGGACCGGCCGGATTTCTATGCATGTGTGACAATATGGACCTTGCTTTGTGCACTGGTCCAAACCATTTGATGGAGGGGGGATTATGGTGTGGGGTTTATTTTCAGGGGTTGGGCTTGGCCCTTTAGTTCCAGTGAAGGGAACTCTTAAGGCGTCAGCATACCAAGACATTATGGACAATTTCATGCTCCCAACTTTGTGGGAATAGTTTGGGGATGTCCCCTTCCTGATTCCAACATGACTGCGCACCAGTGCACAAAGCAAAGTCTATAAAGACACGAATGAGCAAGTTTGGGGTGAAGGAACTTGACTGGCCTGCACAGAGTCCAGACCTCAAACCGATAGAACACCTTTGAAATGAATTAGAGTGGGGACAGCAAGCCAGGCCTTCTCGTCCAACATCAGTGCCTGACCTCACAAATGTGCTTCTGGAAAAATGGTCAAACATTCCCATAGACACACTCCTAAACCTTGTGCAAAGCCTTCCCAGAAGAGTTGAAGCTGTTATAGCTGCAAAGGGTGGGCCAACTCAATATTGAACCCTACGGACTAAGACTGGGATGCCATTAAAGTTCATGTGCGTGTAAAGGCAGGCGTCCCAATACTTTTGACAACAGTGTATCAGGTAAAAGAAAAATGTCCCCTGCTAACGTGTTCAGGCCAATCCAGCATGAGCTATAATGAAGGCTAAGATTGCCCAAAACACGTTACAAGGGAAAACTATTACTAATAATAAGTGTATGGAGTGCTGGCTTGGTGGATTTTTCTGGGCTGCATTGTGCACTTTGGGAAGAGTACTGCCAAGCATCTTCTGGAGGGCAGTTACGGCTGGATTTCAAACACCTCATTTTTAGTATTTGCTCCACAGACTTTTAAAAAATAACAGAAAATGTCATTTTTTCCCATCTAAAATCGGATTAAGTTTGGATCTGAATGTCTGCAGTTATTAGGCCTCATTAGACATCACATACTGTGAATTACAGTGAATTACACTAGAAAGCTCATTTTCATTTATCTTTTTGGCACTTCGCACTGTAGGGAAAAAAAAAAACTCAAGGGAACACGGACATTAACAGCCCAGTTATGTCACGATTCAGATTTCTTTGCGCAAGTTAAATATAGTTCATCTTAGATCAAGAATGACAAGAAGTTAGCCTCGGGGCAAAGCTCATACGCTACACTTCTACAGAAAAATGCAGCATAAACAAAAAGGTTTAGTTGTGCAAACTGGAAAAAAAAAGAATTAAACAAAAAAAAAAAAAAAATGGAAAAATGATCTAAAAATAAGTAATTTGCCTAAAAGGAGGATACTTGTGGGCTGGAAAATGGCTTTCCTCGGGGTCAGATCTTAATCACTGGAAACCTACCCGCCATACAGCAGGAAACCCCAAGTGTCACAGCATGTCGAATTATGTACTCAGCTTGCAACTGCTGAGAAATTGACATTTTTGACGTGTAACCAAAAGTAGAAGGGCACCCTTTCCAACAGTTTGCAAAATTTGTGCATGTTACACTTACCACACTATCTGCAGTGTTATCCCAGGACCTTGATATGCACTTTTTTTTTTTTACAATAACTGCCAAGTTATCAACAGTGGTAAGCCAGTACTTTTGGTTGCTTCTATTAAATTGTGTGTCCCTATAGCAGCAGTCTCAAAATGCGGCCGGGGGCCAAATGCAGCTCTTTGCTTGTCTTTATCCGGCCCCTAGGGCACCATTTCTCTCACTGACACCAGACACTATTCTGCCATCTGACACCAACAATGGGACACCATTTCTGCCGCTGACACCAACAATGAGGCACTAACCCCCCCCCCCCTCCCTGCCATGATGCTACCGATGGGGCCCTATTTATCCCCCTAATACCAAATGTGGCGATGTTTACATGATGGCGATGTGACGATGTTTAAAAAGATGCATGCAGTTGAGAGATCTGGATAATACAGACTGGCAAACCCAAGTGCACTATTAGGCCCCTTTCATATGGGGTGGACACCAATTAGATCAGTAGGGGATCTGTCCGCTAATCCCCTGCTGATCAGAGCATAGCGGGCGGATGACAGGTCCGTGTCTGCTCAGATTATGCAGAACGGACACGGACTAAGCCCACTCTGCTCTATGGACTGGCGGGTGTAAAACGAACTCCGCTGTCTGTTTACACCTGACTGCCTCTGATCCGCCTAGACACAGGAGGGCCGATCCCCTAGCGATTTTTTTTTTCTTTTTTAGCAGACCGCATTGGACCGGAGATAAACAGGTGTAAACAGACAAGTTGTGGGAGAAGGGACTTTCTTGGGAGCAAGGTTATTTTACAGTGAGTGGTAAAAACTAATTAAATGCAATAAGACTCATTAAAAACCTGTTACTCCACTGGACGGATATACACATATGCATAAAACGTCTATATCTACTAGGTATCATTGGCTGTTGTAGGGGATAGGCATTGAGGGTGAGTGTGCCTCGTGCACAGCTTGAGAAAAGTCACATGATCAGTAGGCAGGCACTCACCCTTTAGGTGCAGAAACCGCGTCCCCTTTGCTTTTAGCGGAAGCTTTGTGCGGTGAGGGCGTTGGTGAGGGAGATGGAGAGGAGGAGAATGACCGGGACCTGAAAAGAAAGAATCACACAATGAAGATCCAGAATCACAATTTAAAAAAAAATAGACAATACTTTTAAATTTGTTTTTGATAGGTTGGGGTAGAACTAGAACTTCTGTCATATTTTATTTGAATATGTCCTTGTGAGCAGCTATATAAATCTAGTGGAGCTGCCAGCACTAAACACACTTCCTAAACATGTGAAATGAACAAAGTAAATCAGAATAATTTATGGCATTTTATTGCCCTCACTGCTAAGATTTCCCCTTTTTTTCTGTGAAGGCAGAAAGTGATGGGAACCCCATTTTAGTAGAGTGGAGAAGGGTCAGAACCTCTATTGCTGGCTTTGCTCTGTTGCCTATAGACTGGCTATAGAAGGGTACATAACAGGAATGATGGTAGTGAGACATCTGCCCATATGTGAGCAAGTTTGTTCAGCAATATTCTAGCAGAGGACCATGTGGTTAGATAACTGGTTTGGTCAGAAGAGCTTGCTATTGCACCCAAGACATATGCATGGCCTATTACTATTCTTCTAAACACAAAATATGAATGTCTTATTCCATCACTAATGTCAACGATAAGGGGTGAAACCATGAATGTAATTCCTGTATGTCCCTGGGCCAAACCCCTGGTTTACATCACAGGTATAGCCATGTAGTATACAGCTATTTATTCCAAACAGCACACATCTGTTTCAGGCTTGTTGGCCATTATCAGTGCAGTGCATGTAAACAGTGTTGTCTATTGAGTAGGGTTTTGGGGATGACAAGAAAGTCTAACCAGATTGGTTGGGGTTGCCTTTCTCAACCAGAATTCCTCCAGAGGTTGCTTGGGGTTCTTCCCACCAACCACCAAGGGAAGGAGCACTCTTCCCACCAAGGGAAGGAGCACTCTTCCCACCAAGGGAAGGAGCACTCTTCCCACCAAGGGAAGGAGCACTCTTCCCACCAAGGGAAGGAGCACTCTTCCCACCAAGGGAAGGAGCACTCTTCCCACCAAGGGAAGGAGCACTCTTCCCACCAAGGGAAGGAGCACTCTTCCCACCAACGGAAGAAGCACTGTAAGATGGCCCTTCGCCCAATCACTGTCATTGTAAAGTGGACCCTCTCCCACTGACCACCAATCTAAAAAGGCCATTCTCTACTGACTACCAATGTAAAGAAGCATTTCACTGATCCCCTGCTGTTCACCTTACTGAAAATATAAAACGTATGACACATTCTTTTATCGGTTCTTAATGTTCATGCAAAAGTACCATGAGCAGTAGATATGGTAATATTTGCAATGGTTTCCTGAGACCATAAAGTGGAACTAAATCCATTGATTTACCAGTTTAAAAAAAAAAAAAAAAAAAAAAAAAAGTGTTACATTTTCGGCAAGTGTCACATTGGTTGTGACCTCAACCAAAACTGAGAAACCATCAAATGGCTTGTGTCATAACTGATCACATGTGCAGCACCATGTCAGTTGAACTCAAAGAGAGACCAAAAATGTCAGCTTCTTTGGCTGAAAATGATAGAAGGGTTTAGTTCCACTTAAGGCTCAGTTCATAGATATATATATATATATATATCTATCTATATCTATCTATATCTATCTATCTATCTCTCTCTCAGCAGGTTAAAAAAAAACAAAAAACGAATGATCAGGACCTGAAAAGAAAGAATCACACAATTTAGTTCCAGAATCACAATTTCAAATTTTTATAATTTTTTTCACACAAATAGAGCATTTTTTTGGTGGTATTTAATCACCGTTGGGGTTTTTATTTTTTGCTAAACAAACAAAAAAGATGGAAAATTTTGAAAGAAAAAAAAAAAAATCATGTTTCATAGTTTGTGTTAAAATTTTGCAAACAGGTAATTTTTCCCCTTCATTTATATGCGCTGATGAGACAGCACTGGTGGGCACTGATAGGCACAGATAAGGCGGTACTGCCAGGCACAGATAAGGTGGCACCGATGGGCTCTGAAGGGCAGCACTGTTGAGACACTGTATAGGTGGCACTGCTAGGTACAGATGAGCTGGTGGTAGCTCTCCTTTATTGGGACCGATGTCCCTCTGGGAGCCGCTGGTGTTCCGATTTTTTTTTTTTCTCATGCTATCAGCGCGAGGAGAAAAATAGCCAATTACCGGCTCTGTTTACATCACATGATCAGCTGTCATTGTCCAATTGAAAATCTGCGGGATGATCTGAAGAGGGCTGTGCACAGGAGATGCCCTCACAATCTGACAGATCTGGAGTGTTTTTGAAAAGAAGAGTGGGCAATTATTGCCAAGTCAAGATGTGCATGCTGATAGACCCATACCCAAAAACAACGAGTGCTGTAATAAAAACAAAAGGTGCTTCAACAAATTATTTGTTTAAAGGTGTGCACACTTATGCAACCATATTATTTCAGTTTTTTTATTTTTACTTCCCTCCACCTAAAAGATTTCAGTTTGTTGTTCAACTGAGTTGTACAGTTTATAGGTCATATTAAAAATGTGGAAAAAGTTCTGAAATGATTTATTTTTGTCTCATTTTTTTACATCACAGAAACCTGACATTTTAACGGGTGTGTAAACTTTTTATAACCACTGTAAGGACAATTCAAGTCACCTTTTAGTAGTTTGGGAGTTTACAAAAGAAATGGTTATCCTTGGAGGAGTCATGGTTTCCTGTTTGACCCTGACATCAGAGTATTGACGTTTTCAAATGAGAGCAGAAAGGGAAGCTTGAACAATTGCAACACCAGAAAGTGTCAGTTTCCGACAGCTGGAAGAACTGGTTTTGTTTTTTTACAGTGGATTCGGTTGACATAAAAAAAAACTAAAAAAAAAAAAAACTAAAAAGAAGACAGAATTCTGCAATATTACATGATTATTAATCAGAACATAAACAGGACACCGGCGCACCTGGAGCGGCTGCCGGAGAAGGAGCTGTGCCGGGAGGAGCGGCTGGAGTAAGAGCTGTACGAGGATGATCTGGAACGCGAAGATCCGGAATAGGAGGATGATCGCGAGGAGGACCTGAAAGAGAACAAGAACGGTTAACCTTCTTATTAGGAGTGTTATAACTAATTAATTCATGCGTGGTCTGCATGCCCTGCCAACTTCTTCAGACTGATACCCACCTTTTAAGGCATTTTGGTATTTACATAACTCCTCCCAAGAGCCAGCCCATTGCTCATATCAGGGCTGAGGAGTACCGAGGCAGGGGGCTGTGATGTTTTCAGGAAGCCATGTACAGCACCCTGCTGGCCCCTCCCACAAGCTATGATCTACCCGCACTGCATAAAAGGAGCACAGAGACCCAGTGAAGATATCACTGGGTCTAAATTGAGGTATAAAATTAAACATACAAATGGTTTTATTTAAACCAATTAACATGTTGATTGGGGGGGGGGGGGAAGAATCAGAGAAGGCAAACTAAAAGTTGATTAATCTTCAGCTTTAACATGTGTTGTGTTATTCTAGTGTTTGTTACCACAAAACTTCATATTCCTGATATGTGCCTGCTGTACCATGTACTTCTATGAGAAAGTATCCTGTTCTATTTGTATTGCTTCCTTTATGTGCAATTCCTGCTAGTCCCCTTGCTTTTTAAACACTGACCACACTAAGCAGGAGAACACACCATGGTCAGTTCTCTAGCTATGCCGGGAACTCAGTGTGCTCTCCTCCAATGATCAGACCTGTCCTGACACATCCCCACTGCACAGCCATTCACTGGGAGGCTCAGTGTGATGCTGCTTCTCCTTCCTCCAGCTCTTATACAGCTGAGAACAGAGGGAATGTGATCACTTATAAATGAAAGGGAAAAAAAAAAAAAACATTATCAATACCTTTTTTTTTTTTAATCTATAGAAAAATGTTTTGCCTTTCATCCAGATTTTAAACTGAATAGGTTATTTTACAAGGTGATCGTTTACAATCACTTTAAGGCAGCCCATTCATTTTAATGGCTTGCCTAAGACATCACAATGGACTTTAATTCACAACTGCTGCATTTTTGCTAGTTATGTGCATTGCGGAGGTACGCCAGGATGCCATTTAAAGTTAACAGCACCAATGCATGTAACCTGCATTACCGCAAATCAACAGTGTGAATGTGCCCTAAAAAG